>NC_064810.1:43888256-43994606 GCF_023721935.1 Panthera uncia
AACAAAACAAAACAAAACAAAACAAAACAAAACAAAACAAAACAAAAAAACAGGTTAAGTTAACGATTCTCAGTACAACTAACAAATTTCGCCACCAAAAACCCCATAATCTGAACCACTGATTTACTAAGTCCCCTGCGCTCGAAATCAGATCACTTAGGGTATTCACTTGTGTCCTTACATGTTTTAATAACGATGACACATTAGTAGATTCATCAGGTATGAGCACGCAACATTTTCTTCAGAAAACAGCACACTTGTGAGGCATTAATAATGTCCAAGACCACAGATTTTCTCATTAGAGATACTTCAGCGTTTAGTAAAGACAGATTTTGCCAGCTATCATTTAGGGCTTGATGGGTGAATGCAGTAAGGGCTTGTATGTGTGCTGTAACATTCTCCAAGCCAATGGATTAACAAAGAAGGTGGCCAAATGATCATACTGGTGGAAAACAGAATGTGCTTATCTGGCCTTAAGGAGAGGGAGGTTGGCAATTGTGGTTACTATGGGAAAGATTCTTGCCTGTGCACAGAAAATATCCAGGGTGCAGTGGCACACCACCCAGATGGAAGCCATGGCCAAAGATTCATGCCACAAAACACTGGAATCCATCAGGGGCTGCCCAATAAATGCCTGGGTAGGGGTACCAGGAAGTGCCAAATAGATGCTATCCTTTCATATGACAGAATGACTACAGTGTTCCAGTGATATCCATCCCATATTCCCAGTTCTGTTTAGAACTGGTTGAGCTGGTTCTGTTTAGAGTGATTTTTCTATTCCCAACATAGGATTGCCTAGGTTCTCTAAAGTCTATAGCCTAAAATAAGCCACATGAACCCATATCAAATCTGGGTGTAGACTCCCATGGTTCTAATGGTGCTGTTTTAGGACCGCTCCAGTTAACATTTTGACAAGCTACCTATGTAATTTGATAGAAAAAGAATACCAGTGTTATTGACAGTATATATGTTATAGGCCAGGTTTCTGGATCAGTATTGGTAATATCAGATGAATTAAGAGTACCAGTCCTAGCTTGTTTTTCCTTAATGTACCTTTAGTGTCTTTAAGTTCCCTCCCCGGAATACTGATACTCATCATGGAAATCCTGGTGAGCCAGAGAAGGACTGTTGTCCACATTGATTCCTTTGACAGGTGTATAATGGGGTTCACTATAGAAAGATAGTTCCATCAGATGCTCATCCTGTGACTAGATATTATAGGAGCAGCAGAAAATCTAAAAAGTCCAAATATCTGAAAAGACATATATTTGGTAGGAAATTATACAGGAAAGTCTTCCTCCTCTATAAGAATTACACTTGCAGCCTGATCCTTTACATGTGGCTGCAGGTTTAGGAATTTGACCTGGTTGCACATACCATACATGTTGGCCGGGGGAGGCAGCACTGGCCAGCAACAGGAGAAAGACTGGGGGAAGGATATGTCAAACCAGGACCTACCCTGTCTCCTCTTTCAATGGTGTGTGTTCCATTTCAAATATAGAGTTTTTCAACAGATCCAGCTTGAAGGACAGCAAGATCCAGTGCAAACTGAGTATTAGTTCCTCTTCACTCAGGGGTGCAAAGTACCTCACCCATTTCAGGATGTCCCAATCCAAATTCCAGTAAATCACACCTTTCCCAGGCATGATGCAGCTTGGTATTCTCAGCAGCATAGCACATTCATACTGGTGAGAATCAGAGCAATGGCCATCACTCATGACTTCTATACCTTCATGGGATTGGGACTTTTGGCCGAGTCCCCAGTCTGGCATATGGGGCAATAGTCTTACTGGTTGATCATTCAAACGTACTAAAGACTGAGATAGTACTTTAGTCCAAACTGGTCAAGGTAGTTTTACCTGTTTGTAATTTAACCTCCTGTTTTAGTATTTTATTCTTCTTTTGTACCAACCCTGTTGCTTGCAGGTTATAGGGGAGATGGAGCCTCCATTCAATGACATGTTCTTTTTCCCAGTCTTTGCATATAATGACCTTATAGATGTGATCCCTGGCATTGTCTATTCAATGAGGGTATCTGGACGTGGTATTCAACTTTTCTAATCCCCGAATAGTGGCAGCCTGGTTAATGTGGAGATAGGGGAAAGCTTGGGTTAGACCAGCCACAGTGTGCACACAACCAAGGCATATTTAGAATTCTCTCTTGGAGGAAGGGGGGCAATGTAATCAATTTGCCAATCCTTTGCAGGTTGGGAACTCCAGGGGATGGCTCCAGACTCCTTTGGCAATTGCCTTGGGCATTATTTAGAGTACACAGGACATGCTATTACTGCATTAACCAAGTCCCTGTTTTCCCAGGGAAATCCAGCATCCTTGACAATATGCCACTCCATCTAAGCTCTACAATGGTCACTCTTCCTGTGTACTCAATCTGCTATACCTACTGAAGGGGCAGCTACATCAATAAACTCAGTGGGCCTATATTTTCTCATCATGAACATGTCCTGAATTAGGGGCTGACCTGCTGGGGGGAGTTGGGTTGTTACTGGCTTTTGTTTTCCTTTGCATTAGGGGTCAGACAGCTTGAGGTGCTTTGTCCTTTTCATTGTCATCACCATCACTGTCTTCTTCACTACTTTCCCTGTGATTCCACCTGTTAGCATCGCAATCAGGCACTCAGATCTTAATCCAAGGCAGCTTGTGCCTTCCTAGCTTTGCAAAATGGCATCTTAAAATCTCCAACTTATTTCTACTTTGTCTGCCAGACCAGAAGATAGCAAAGAAGTGAGCAGCCACACATTCTTCTCTAACCTCAGCTTTTCCTAGGTAAGCTTCAGCCTCTAGTGGGGCATCAGTGATCACCCAAGCTGCCACAGTAGAAATCAGCCAACCCAGCAGCCACTCATTCCCCTTCTTTGCCCCAGTGCACTTTATGCAGTCCTCAAACAAGTTCATCAAACCAGCTAGTGTTTACTCACACAGTAATCCATAAGCAACTAACATACAGGCTACCCTTCCTTACTTGGAGCTTGATGGCCAACTTGAGATTTCCTTAATGGACACCTCTTTCCCAAGACCCATTTCCTTGGTCTTGTGGCTGGCTTGCCAATTGTTGGGAGTTCCCCACATGAAATCCAAAACTGGTACCTGTAAACAGAGGGCAAGGAGGTACTAAAGAAAGAGGTAGACCACTCCAGATTGGTAGGTGGCAGTTTTCATAACCAAGCAAATTTACATGTAAGGCTTATCATAGGTGGCTGTAATAGGAGTAGATCTCTGTCTCCACCTGCCAAAATCTTAAGAGTTTATACAGAGACCTTAACAAGTTTCAGTTACAACAGTCTAGATATTCTCAAGCACAAATTTCTCTCTCAAGGGTGCATTGTCGAAGTGCCTTATAGTGTGGGAATAATGGGCGGAATGTACATTCCAAGGAAAATAAGGGGGTGGAGGAGCCTCTGATTGTCTGGGTAGAGCTTGCAGGACAACCAGAGGTCATGTCCTCTCAGAGACCACCTTCAACATGCAGAGTGTGATTGTGAAGGCTGAGATAAGGATTACAAAATGCTTAGCCCGATGCACACAGAACATACTCCAGACAAGATCTTTGTGTGAGGTATTTATTGCCTCATCTCTAACAATCCCCTGTCTGCTCATAGATACCTCCCTCATTCAGGCTGTAATATCTGTTGTCCTAAAAAGGACTTGATATAATTGACTAAAGCAAAGGCATTAAATTATTGTAACTTAGCAAGGATTAATTACTAAAAGCCAGGGCTAAGATATGAGACAGAAAGGTTTGGAAGAAAGCTTATCATACAAGTGTTTCTCACTTGTAAGAATGTAAAGGCTCATGTTGAGACTAGATAGGAAAAGAAGTTAAAAGGCAAGCAAAATGCGAGAGGTCTGTTAAAGTCTTTGGGTACCTGAGACTGAAGGGAACCAGTGCCTTCTTCCCATCTAGAACCTTAGGAGGCAGCAGTTTAACTATAGTCACCAGGCCATCACAGGGGTACTAAAATAAATCTTCTTATGTACAAGCCTGTTTGGGATGCTGAAAGAGAAGCAGGGAAAGGATATCCTAGTGAACATCTTAGGAGCACAGAGTTGTTTTAAAGAGCAGTCCAATATTCTGATTTCTGAAGAAATTAATGGATGTAAGTTGAAAGGAGTCAAGTGCCTACAGACTGAAAGGATCTTACAATTATGAAAAGAACATGAACAAAGAGTAGCCCATTTGGGCAATATATTCAGGGCTAGTTGAGAACAGAGGCATCCCAATGCATGCTAACTGGATTTGTAAGCATGGCTAATAATTAAACTCTTAACCAACATAATGACATAAAGCTCTCTTAGCCCAATAAATCTTAAAAGCTAATCTGGTTATAGGAACTAAAGAACTGACATAGTATAAATATAAAATGACCAAGTTTGCCTGGAATTGACCAAAATTAGGTATTTTTCCTAAAAACGTTGCCACATTTTTACATATATGAAGCCTGAGGCCTGCAATTTTGAATCTAGGTCACTATATAATAATTATTATTTGTGTTAATAATTAATAGTTATGTCAGAAATCCAACAAAGCTTTTTCTAATGGTAGAGAAACACAGATTTTTTAGAATAATCTTATTTAGATATAACAACATGTCTATTAAGAAGATATTTTCCTTCACACTGAAAAATTAGTAATCTCATGAGTCTGCTCCCTGTGAACTCTGGCATGACAGAAGATCACTTAAAGGCAGAGAACAGGATCCTGTAGCACAAAAGCAATCTGACATCAAATTTAGCACTGCAATTAAGTAACAAAGCACTGATTGGTCCCTGGAGTAACATACGCCCATAGATTACGTGTCAGGATTGAAAAACTGGCAAACCTAAGAAGGTTTATACCACAATACAGCCACAGCTCCTGATATGTCCAAATTACTTAACTTATTAAAAAGATCTGTGGTTATAGTTAATTTACTTAAATCATCTCATGTTTCTCTTCATGCAAGTCATTCAATAACTAGAAAAATCTAATACAATGTAAAAACCTGACAATATATAAACTATGAAAATAAATTCTGTATTTAATTATCTCATTTGCTATATATATAAGGATAATATATAAGCTATAAGGACTACATTTGATTTCTATGCTAATGATTTGTGAACTAGACAAACATATTATCAGTAGTAAATTTGAAGCAGAAATGTCTTCCAGAGAACATATAGTACATTATATACATTGAAAGGGTTGACTCTGTTAAGACTTGAATCCTACTGGCTAGTCGTGAATCCTACCAGCTAGTTGGGGAAATAACATGCTGCTTCAAGGACTGAATAACTAGTATCACATCAAATAATAGCAAAAAGACTGTTTCTTAGTTGCCCCACACAGACTACACAGCATTTTGTAATAACAAATTATACTCAACAATGTAACAATGTATGTCTGTAGCCAGCTGCCACTTGGCCCTGATTTTGTGACCCAGTAGGGAGTCTGGCTTATGTATAACGGAGATATGAGATCTCTCCAAACCTTCCCTGATTTCCTTATGTCTCTCAATTCCTGGTCACCTGCTGTGCTGACTGATTTACTATTCATTTCCTCATTTCATATAAATATCTCATTGTAAATACTAACATCACTCACAGGCTACATCTCACAGGACGCAAATGACCATATCTGTGCAATAAGCTTTCCATTTAAGATTTCAGCCAATTCACGATCTTAAAACATACAGCTGGACTTTCTTACTATCTTTTGTGTTACTTTCCAGTACAGATTAATTTTTCCTGTTCTTGATACATTTCTACATTGCCCTAAACTATTGAATTCACAAGTAGAGAAGATTTTATTCTATAATTCATAAAAACATAAGTACTTAGCCATTTTCATTCATTTAAAATTTTTTTCAATGTTTATTTTTTAGAGTGATAGAGTGTGAGCAGGGGAGGGGCAGAGAGAGGGAGACAGAATCTGAATCTGAGCTGTCAGCACAAAGCTGATGGGGGGCTTGAACTCACAAACTGTGAGGTCATGACCTGAACCAAAGTTGGATGTTCAACCCACTGAGCCACCCAGGCGCCCCTCGTTCATTTTTAGATGCTTTGAAGGAACGAAACATGCCTTAAGGATAAAGGATGTTTATTGGCTTTGTTAACTAAAAAGACAAGGTATAGGTCAGATTTCAGACAAAATTTGATCTGAAATCCACCTTAAATTCTCTGTGATAATGCCTACTCTGAGTTTAGCATGGTGGAAAGATAGGTGGTATTAACCTAACTGACTTAGAACAATAAGGACCCAACTCTGAATTTGAGGGTGGGATTAATTGTACCCTATTACTTACTGATTTATTAGAGAAGAGTGGAATGTTGGGGTCTACCCAACATCTAATCATAGCTCTTAAGCTTATGAAGGTTTATGAAGGTATCAAGACATACAGAATTTACAGGAAGATATATTAGCCTTTTGAAATGCTGGAGCTATTGAGGGGCCTGGGTGGCTCAGTCGGTTAAGCATCCGACTTCGGCTCAGGTCATGATCTCGCCATTTGTGAGTTCGAGCCCACATCGGGCACTGTGCTGATAGCTCAGAGCCTGAACCCTGCTTCGGATTCTATCTCTCTCTCCTCTCTCTGCCCCTCCCTGCTCATGCTCTCTTTCTGACTCAAAAATAAATAAAACATTAAAAGAAAAATTTGAAATTCCTGAGCTATTATAAAACCAATTCATTTTCTCTCCAAAAGGAGACAACCCAACCCCAAAATTTTAATACCTATGCCAGACTCCCCAGGGATATATCATTATTTTTTTCAGGCCCTCTTCATAAGCCTCTTTATGGCCTAGTGATATATGGTTAAATGAAGGTTTATCTTTCTACAACATTTACATTATCTCATCATAATAATTAAATGATTAATAGCTCAACTTTGGAAATGAGAAGAATTGTGTAGAATATATAGAATCCATTGACTATGGCACATATTATAACTAGACAGTAATACAAGGACTCTACTCTGGCAGTTTAGTAAGGTTTTTTTGGTCAGTCAGTCTGGTAGCTTCTAGTTTTGCTTTCTGGAAGAACTGCTCTTGTTCACTGTCCTCCATATCTATGGCTGGTATAGGCACAGACACAAATGCTTTCTGGGAACTGGATCAATTTAACAATACTCTTATTAAAAGAGTGCTTTAATCCAAGGAATGGAAATCATCATCCAGCTTGTATCACTCTTGCTTGAAGATATTTTAGCAATGTAGACTACTATGGTAAGATGAAATTATTTTCTCCCTTTCTTTACTCCTTCCTTTGCGCACTTTACAGGTCACATTACTTTACAGGCCCTCCCACATGATGCAGCATATATATATTCATGCCTCACTAATTTGGTCCAGAAATAGGACTTGATTGGCCAATCATATGTTAATAGACGTGATTCAAACAGAGGATTGTAATGTGCCTATTTGAATTTGCTTTCTGGTGCTTCTACCACCATCAGGAGATCATACCTTAGAAAGTCCGCTGGTCACAGAATAATCAAGACAGAAGTATGTCACTTGGAGACAACCTAGTTGAGTGTAGCTTACATCTATCTGCCTTACCTAAGCCAAACCACAGAGACATGAGTGAGGAACACAGGTTTTTCCATTGTATGCTACTGAGTGTGGAAGTGTTTTCTCACAAAAGATTTTTGAGAATATAGATGGCAGTGCCAAAATTAGTACCCAGAAGTGGGGTACAGTCACACTAAAAATGTTCAATATACAACACTGTCTGTGGGGGTCAGAAAATATAATCTAGGAGAGATTCATGAGATTCATGTACTCATGAGAGAGGCCTGTAACTCTCTTTCTTTGGTATCTGGTTCTGGTATCAGGGTGATATTGCTTCACGGAACGCATTTGGAAGTTTTCCTTCCAGTTCTATTTTTTTGGAATAGTTTGAGAATAATAGGCATTAACTCCTCTTTAAGTGTTTCATAGAATTTACCTGTCAAGCTGTCTGGTTCTGGACTTTTGTTTTGGGGGAGTTCTTTGATTACTGATTCATTTCATTGCTGGTCATTGGTCTCTTCAAATTTTCTGTCTTTCTGCTTTAGTTTTGGTAGGTTATATGCTTCTGGGAACTTGTCCATTTCTTCTAAGTTGTCCAATTGGTTGGCATATAAGTTTTTATAATATTCTGTTACAATTATCTGTGTTTCTATAGTGTTGGTTATTATTTCTCCTCTTTTATTAGTGATTTTGTTGATTTGGGTCCTCTCTCTCTCTCTCTCTCTCTCTCTCTCTCTCTGTCTCTCTCTGTATAGGCTTATACATGATCAAGTGGGATTTATTTCCTGGATAGAAGGGTGGTTTAATATTCACAATCAACGTTATATGTCAAAACAATAAGAGAAAGGATTAAAACCATGTCATCATTTCAAGAGACTCAGAAAAAGCATTTGACAAAGTATAACTTCTATTCATGATAAAAACCCTCTACAAAACAGGTCTAGAAAGAATATACCTTAGCCTAATAAAGGCCTTTTATGAAAAACCCACAGCCAATATCATACTCAATGGTGAAAAGTTGAGAGCTTTTCCACTAAGGTTAGGAACAAGACAAGGATGTCCACTCTCACCAATTTTATTCAACATGGCACTCTAAGGAAGTCCTACTCTAAGCTATTATACAACATAAAAAAAATAAAAGGGATCCAAATTGGTAAGGATCCTGGATTAAATAGGTGATGGGTATTAAGAGCACTGGTTGTGATGAACACTAGGTGTTCTATATTAAGTAATGAATCACTAAAATCTACATCTGAAACAAATATTACACTGTGTTAACTGGAATTAAAATAAAAATTGAAGCTAAAAAAACAAAAAAAAACAAAGTTTTATAAACATCTATGTAGGTGGGATGAGATATAACAAATAATATGGTTGTTTTTTTTGAAATTGGGAGTGTAGTTTTAATCTCTCATCACTTGCTGAACTCTATAAACAGACTAATGGATTATAAAGATCATGTCTGTTGGGTGAGAGATGACAAAGAATCTAATCTGTTAGTATTTTCTGTTTGTATATTGGCTGTTTTGAGCTTAAATCAAGAATTTGTAACCATTGTGTAAAAAAAAAAGAATTTGTACCCCTTGGACAAGAATAGTTCTTTGATATGAACAAATGAGTTTTGTAATTTGTGGTTATTGTTGACTCATGGCTAATATTTGAAAATTAAAATTATAATTCTGTCTGTGTCTACATCTCTGGTTTATTATAAGTCTATAATTCAGAAAAGCCTCTATGTTTCATTATGTGAGGTTGTGCTATTTTCCTATATCCAGTGGCATTCATAAATTAGATTATAAAACTACTTTTAAAAAGCAGGGGGAACCTGGGTGGCTCAGTCAGTTAAGCATCTGACTTTGGTTCTGTTCATTACTTCATGGTTTGTGAGTTCAAGTTCTACATTGGGTGAGCTTGAGCCCAGTGTCAGTTGAACATGAGCCACGCTTTGGGTGAGCCCCACTTCTCTCTCTTCTCTTCTCTCTCTCTCTCTCTCTCTGCCCATTGTGGGATTCTCTCTCTCCCCCTCTTTAAAAATGAAATAAAATAAAATAAAATGAAATAAAATGAAATGAAATGAAATAAAATAAAATAAAATAAAATAATAAAATAAAATATAAATATAAAATTGGTGATATCATAATTCCAGATATCAAGTTATATTACAAAGTGGTAGTAATTAAAACAGTATGGTATTGGGGCGCCTGGGTGGCTGTCAGTTGAGCATCCAATTTCGGCTCAAGTCATGATCTCATGGTTCGTGAGATCGAGCCCCACATCGGGCTCTGTGCTGACAGCTTGGAGCCTGGAGCCTGCTTCAATTCTGTGACTCCCTCTCTCTCTGCCCCTCCCCTGCTCACACTCTGTCTCTGTCTCTCTCAAAAATAAATAAAACATTAAAAAAATTTTTTTAAACAGTATGGTACTGGCATAAAAATAGATACATAAATCAATGGAATAGAACAGAAAACCCAGAAATAAACCCACAATCATATGGCAATTAATCTTTGACAAAGAAGGAATGAATATACAATGGGAAAAAGAAAGTCTCTTCACAAAATGGTGTTGGGAAAACTGGACAGCAACATGCAAAAGAATGAAACTAGACCACTTCCTTACACCACACACAGAAACAAATTCAAAAGACACCTGAAAACAAATTCAAAATATGACACCTGAAACCATAAAAATCCTTGAAGAAAGATCAGGCAGTAATCTCTCTGACATGGGCTGTAGTGCCATTTTTCTAGCTATATCCCCTGATGCAACGGGGGCAGTGGGGAGATTGTTGGGGAGAATGTATGAAATAGGGATGAGGATTAAAGAGTACACTTATCATGATAAAAAAAATAATGCAGACATGGGAAGAGGCATTTTCTGCTGGGAGGAAATTTGGTAGAGGATGAAGGAAGGTAGGTAAAGGGCACAGCAGACCCGATTACAGCCAGGTTAGCTGTGTTGGATCAAAGATGCTAGGGTACGGAGAGGCCTAGTGCCAGATGTGTGTTGGGATTTACCACAGTCCCCGAACCACTGCTGCTACACGATTATGCAAATTTTTGGTTCAGAGGGCTGGCACCAGTCACAGACTCTGGGCCTCTGCAACGACATGGCTGCATGAGCATTCCAGGAGGGGGGAGGGGCTGGCACTGTCCTTTGCTCGGGGAGACCCTCCCCCAGAGGGTCAGAGCAGGGTCAAGCCACAAGGGCTTTAGAAGTGAGGGGTTTGGAAATAGCCCCATCTGTGATAAAATTTGGGAGGGAGGTGCTGCTTGGCAGGCTGATGGCTTGGTGGTGGACAGTGTAGAAGTGGAGAATGGATGGAAACTGGAGACAAAGAAGGTGTGTTTGGGGCACCTTGGTGGCTCAGTCGGTTAAGCATTGAACTTCCGCTGAGGTCATGATCTCAGGGTCTATGAGTTTGAGCCCCACATCGGGCTCTATGCTGACAGCTCAGACCCTGGAGACTGCTTCAGATTCTGTGTCTCCCTCTCTCTCTGACCCTACCCCACTCATGCTCTGTCTCTCTTGCTCTCAAAAATAAATAAAAACATTAAAAACAATTTTTTTTAAAGGAGGGGTACTTGATTGCCTGTTAAGGAGAGTTCTGATGCTAGAGATTGGGAAGGTAGGTGATTCCCTTTTCACCTCTCCCGCACAGGTGCATACACACACCACACCAATCCACTCCAGTAAGCTAAGCGACGCCACCTTGTGGAGTACAGAGCCTTTACACCAAGCCCTGTCCAACTGTGCCAGCAAGATAAAGGGTTAGTATCCAAAATCTATAAAGAATTATCAAACTCAACACACACAAAAAACAAATTATCCACTTAGAAACAGACAAAGGATATGAATAGACAGTTTTCCAAAGAAGACATCCAGATGGCTAGCAAACACATGAAAATATGCTCAACGACACTCATCATCAGGGAAGTACAAATCAAATCCACAATGAGACCAACTCACACCAGTCAGAATGGCTAAAATTAACAACTCAGGCAAGAACAAATGTTGGCAAGGTTGTGGAGAAAGGGGAACTCTTTTACACTGCTGGTGGGAATTCAAACTGGTGCAGCCACTCTGGAAAAGTGTGGAGGTTCCTCAAAAAATTAAAAATAGAACTACCCTACAACTCAGCAATTGCACTACTAGGTATTTATCCAGAGGATACAGGTGTGGTGTTTTGAAGGGACACATGCACGCCAATGTTTATAGCAGCACTATCGACAATAGTTGAAGTATGGAAAGACCCCAAGTGTCCATCTATAGATGAATGGATAAAGAAGATACACACACACACACACACTGGAGTATTACTTGGCAATCAAAAAGAATGAAATCTTGCCATTTGCAATAACATGGGTGGAAATAGAGGGTATTATGGTAAGTGAAATTAGTCAGAGAAAGACAAATATCATATGACTTCACTCATATGTGGAATACAAGATAGAAAACGATGAACATATGGAAGGAAAGCAAAAATAATATAAAAACAGGGAGGCGGGACAAAACACAAGAGACTTAAATATAGAGAACAAACTGAGGGTTGCTGGAGGGGTTGTGGTGGGGGGGATGGCTAAGTGGGCAAGGAGAATGGAGGAAGACACTTGTTGGCATGAGCACTGTGTGTTATATGTAGGGGATGAATCAGTGAATTCCACTACTGAAATCATTATTGCACTATATGCTAACTGACTTGGATATAAATTAAAAAATAAAAAATAAAAATTAAAAAAATAAAATTAAAGGATAAAAAAACCTTAAACTCGAAAACCAGAAATTTGTGTTAAATAATGGCCAACCATTTGTAACAACTATCACCTACAACAAATTGGAAAATAATAAATATACCTAATTATCTGTGGCTTTAGGAAAGAGGATTACCAGGAAGCATGCTGAAAGCTAGCCCCTACAGCTGCATTTGATAAAATTAAAGGGGAAAAAAAAGGAGAAAGCTCTGTGGAAAAATGTCCAGCTTGCAAACAAAATTGACAGAGAATATAGAAATCTCAGAAAGTCTAGAACTTACGTAGCAGGTTGGAAAATAAAAACATTTTCCAATTCTAATAAAAGATTCAGTTTAATATAAATACTATGAAAGTCCAATAAATTCATCTAGAGATATAGCTCAAATCAAAGGTGGAATGGTTATTCCTTCTAAAAGAATTCAACTGGTGCTTATTGGATTTGCTTCTCCAGAGCAGACAATGAGTCAATGTTTCAGGTGTAAGTGATTTATCATGAAAACACTTTCAGAGAAAACTAGCAATGAAGTGTAGAAAGTAGATAAGGAAATGAATGAAACTAAGCGGGATACAATTTTAAGTCTCAGATTCAATTTGGTACATATTCTATGCATAAATTAGCCTTTTGAAGTTGGTCTCATTTCAAGGTAAGCAATTGGACTTTTGTACACCACTGAAATGTGAAAAAATAATCTGTTACGTCACAAAATTTTAGATTAAACTGAGTAATATATTTACTTCAAAATTTGGTACCGATTTATCAATCGCATCCCATGATACCCAAACCAAAGCTAGCGCTCATGTTGACATATTGTCTTTGAATCTACTACTAACAAATTTCAGTGTTCTGATAATCTCTCCTATAGTAATTTTAACCATTATTGAAAAATTTAAGAGAAAGTACAATATTTGGGATAGGAGTAGGAGCTTGTTCTTCCTCTGCCCAAATCACAAATTCTTCTATCTATTGTCTCCATTATCTTGCTTCCATATACCTTGTTTGGGGGCAGAGACAAACTGGTCCAAACCTACTCAACTCCAGAGTTTTGGGCTTGCAGCCATTTGGTGACTACAGTCCTTAAATAGAAAGTGCTCTCCTAGTGATGTTAGAAATACTGCTTTGCATGAGGCTAAATATATCTCTTCATGTGGACTTTACTAAAATCTAAATCAAGTTGACCAAACCCTAATATTCTGAATTTTTCTGAGAGTCCTGCTTGATACTGAATTATATGATCCAATAAAATCCACAGATTACAAATAATGCCATCATAGCCATTGTGGCTACAGTAAAGTAGCAAAGTGATCAAAGAGAATATTAAAAGATAAGGTCAAATAAATGTGGTTTTGGGTGGGAGAATGGGAGGAATAGTGTTGTCAAATAAATGTGAGACATCCAGTTAAATATGAATTTCAGATAAATGAAAACTTTTTAGTATTAGTTTATTCTGAATATATATATGTAATATATAATATATTATACATAATAGTTAAACATAGTTACACATCTGTATTTAAATTCTTGTTCATCTGAAACCCAAATTTAACTGAGAGTCTATTTTCTTTGTTGTTTTGTTTTGTTTTTGCTAATTTAGCAATCCTGGGGATGCAGAGGGGATGGTGATGAAAGGGCATATCATGTAGGATATTAAAGCCATGTCAAAGTCTTAGTCTTTTCCTTTAAGGGAGATGAAAAACAGTGAATGGTTCTAATCTGAGGAAAGACATGATCTGTCTTACAATTTTAAAGAATTTCTCTGGGTAGAGTTAGGAATAGCCTGAAAGGGAAAAATGATGGAAGCAGGGAGAGATGTGAGCAGAATTCTCCAGCAGTTCAGGCAAGAAGTGCTGGTGACTTGTGAAAGTGTATGAGTGTTAATAGTGCTAAGTGCTGTGATTCTGGATTTATTTTGATGGTGATATATCCAGGGTATGTTAATGGATTAATGATGAAGTATAAAAGAAGCCAAGGATGGATACAGTGGGGTTTCCCACCCCCTTGCCAACTGGAAGAAACAAGTTCCCATATGCTGAGATGAGAAAGCTTGCAGGAGAAGCAGGTTAGGTGGATGAAATGAGGAGTTCTATTCTGGACATGTTAAGTTTGAGAAATTTAATGTACATTCAAGTAGAGCACAGTTGGATCTTAGGAGACATGCCCAGGATGAAAATAAAAATTTGAAAATAGTATGCTTATGGATGATATTTAAAGTCACTGAGCTAAGTATGATCATATTCACAATTATTTTGGAGGTTATGTCTCGTCCTCCTGAGCCAAAATTTATAATTGTTATCATGAAACATGCTGAGATATGACACCAGTTATTGGTCAAATTGCCACAAAAGGTAGTTGGTTTTAAGAAAAATATGTGTTCTCCTTGCCAAAAAATGGCCCTAGTGAGGTTACTATAAAGTCTTCAATGAGAGAGGCTTAGTACCCTCAGAACATTACTATAAAAAAAATTCCGGTGAATTTATAAATTATCTATGAAATTTGGTACCTGGGGAAGCAGCAGATCTACCAAAACTGATAGGCCTAACTAACATCTCATTAATATGTAATATCTTTAATAAACTGACCTTCAAGAAGACATTGATTTTACCTTAAAATGCTTCTATGCTCTGTTTATAAATTTTAAACAGTAACTTTTCAGAGTAGACAAAGTATCAATAATTCATGATGTTACATTAACATAATTTTCACCTGTGCTTTAATGGCCCAGAAAGTAATGATTTGTAGTTTTATACCCGAGATCCTTCTGTGATAGTTTTTACTTGGTTCAAATACCTCTAACTTTATTATATTTTCATATACCAAAGAGCAAAATGAATAAATAAATAAATAAATAAATAACCTAAACATGTAATTATATCATTAAAACTCAAAATTATGATTTTAACCAACTTCAGGCACTTTACAAATCAATAATACTCAAGTAAATTCATGGCGACAATATAGCCTGAGTAACAAATATCTGAACTGAAATTCCCTAAGGTTCCATAGGTTAATGAACATGAAACTCTGAAACAGTCTTAAGTTTAAGAAGTGTTGAAAATAAAGGAATTAGATAGTTCTTTTTTGCAGTCCTTCTTAAAATATGCATCATGGTAATGTTCTTTGTGAATCTGAAAAGTTTCTGAAATTTATTTGGATTTATTTGTAGCACACACTTGAGGGAAGAAAACTTCCCTGAATATATACTACTGATTATGTGTATTTGCAAGCAGATTGCAGATAAAAGTGTATTTTGCAAGCAGATTTGCAACAAAAGCAAAATTGCAAAAACAAATGAATGAGAGGAAGTTATTTTTAAGAGTATTGATCTACAGATTATACTAATTCTCAACTATGATATGTAAAGAAACAAGATAAGTAGACAGATAAATATAAAGACAGACATGTAGATATGGATACACTGATTATTAGAACAATAGAGTTTCATCATAGCTATAGTATCAGATAACAAAGAACCATATTTAACTTATTATAGAAAATTTATACTGTGTATTTATATTTTGAAAATGATATATAACTTGATCTATAGCACACATGAATCTCTATATAAACTTGGTTATGACAAAAGTTTAATGTTCAAAACTTACAGGTAATTCTCCAATCTACCTTGCAATAGGGAAATAATCTTTATGTTATCCCTAACAAATTATTATTTATGCTTTATCATAACAATATACTACATTAAGCATAACTTAACCTATGTTTTGAATAAGACAGATCTGAGCCTAAGTTTCAGATACATCATGAGTTTGGTTATATAACTGTTAGTTTCTTTACTAAAATGTAAATAATAGTATCAACTCATAAGACATTCTGGAGGATTAAGTGGAAAACTATATAAAGTCCAGAACTTTAAATAAGTTCAAGCATATTTAATATTATTTTATGACTCTTATTAGTATTTTTATGAAATAATATAGCAGTACCCAGAGTTTCCAGAAATCTTCCCAAACCTCTCTAATTAAATTAGAAAAACAATTTACAAAGAGTGATACCAAATAACTGGAAATAGATGTAGCTAACATCATTGACTTATACATTTATACCCTACTTTAAGGGTCATATATATATATATTTTTTAATTTTTTTAATGTTTATTTTTTAGAGAGAGAGAGAGAGCGCGCGCAAGCAGTGAAGGAGCAGAGAGAGAGGGAGACACAGAATCCAAAGCAGACTGCAGGCTCTGAGCTGTCAGCACAGAGCCCAATGCAGGGCTCAAACTCATGAACAGTGAGATCATGACCTGAGCTGAAGCCGCATGCTCAACCGACTAGCCACCCAGGTGCCCCAGAGGGTCATATATATATTAACTAATTTACTTACTACATACTATTGTTATGTCCATTTTACCTGTGAGAAAACTGAAGCACATAGATATTTCCAAATTCCAAAACAAGTAGTAAATGACAGAGCTGGAAATTGAACCAGTAGCTATTAGGCTCCAGGACATCTGCTCTTTACTTCTATCATACGCTGCCTCCCTAACTATATACAGACAGATGACAGATAGATTAAATAGATTATTGAAAAATAAATGAATTAAGAGAGTGAGATGAAATCAATGAGAGAACAGGGTGGGAGACACTTGGCCCGGCAACATGAGTGTGAAATTCATCTCATCTAGACTGGAGAATGGTAATAGACCTAAACAAAGCCTTTACCAACAGAAGAGAAGATTGGTAAGTAAAATTGGGAGCTAAGGAGGTAGTCAGAGAAAAGATGTGTAACTAGTGCTCAGAATTTCATAGTGGGGCAGTTTCATGGCTTTCACACTCTGCCTGGCATGTGTCTCTTTAATACTATTAATACTCTATAATACTGGGTAACCACAATAAGATACCAATTAACATTTGAATCATGTAATACTTTCTTTCTCTTACATCTGATTCCATTAATTCATTTATTCATAAATTTAACATTCGGTACCTTTTGTAACCAGGCACTACTGTGTGTACTTGAAATATAGTGATAACCTAGGCAGAGAATTTGATTTTCTAAACATTCTATGGTTTGTACAATTATTGGGAATAATCTGTTCCTCCACCCTTAAGCTCAATTGGTAAACATCAAATAAGTACTCAGAGGCAGTCACTCAGACAGGAAGAAGGACATGTTTCTGATCACTTAACAAAATGAACCTGAGGTGGAGGGTGAAGAAGACATGTGAGAAAGTGCCAGAAATCAGTTCTTCTATGCACAATTTCAATGATCCCTTCATTTCAAGAAAGGCTCCCATAATTCCTGAAAGCTTAAAAGAGACACAGATTTTACTCATACTCCCCTCGGAGATAAGAGAGAATGATATTCTCATTTCTTCCCTAAGCCTGTCCAGGAAGGGCCAGTTCCCATGAGAACAGGAGGTTGTAAACCAAGAGGAAAGATATGAAAGCCACCTAACATCTCAACTTACTTATAACACCCCAAGTATTTCTGGGGAAGATTTTAAATACCCATACACAAAACCTGTCCCCATTAAAGAGATGGTATGTATCTTCAGTTAAAACACTACTTAATTCCACATCATCCCCAAAGATTCCACTAAGTAATAGAAGGTATTTTTTTTAATGGTTATTTTTTGGGAGAGAGAGAGAGACACAAAGTGTGAGTGGGGGAGGGGCAGAGAGAGAGGAGACAGAATCTGAAGCAGGCTCCAGGCTCTGAGCTGTCAGCACAGAGCCCCATGCTGGGCTCGAACTCAAAAACCACAAGATCATGACCTGAGCTGAAGTCAGACGCTTAACCAACTGAGCCACCCAGACGCCCCATGTTTCTAATAACTTATACAAAACGAGAATACAGTAATACAGTAACCAGTTTGAGTGCAGTGATTATTCTGCTCATCTTTACCACTATTACCATGGAATAAAAGTATACACATTTACTGCTACTTTATTTTTCTGCTTCCCAAATTACAAAAAATAAAAGACTGATAAACATTACTGAAAGCTAAAATAAAAGTAACAGCTAGCTGAAAAATTAACCCATTTTATATGTGAAACATTAGACGCTCTGAAAAAGGAAGCCCTGTCCTTATCCAAGATAGTATAAAGTTATCTGTGGCTGGTGCTGTTCTTAAAGTTTATGACTTTGGGATCCTTTCACATCACACTCCTTTTCATATACACTAATCTTATAATGATGCAAAAAACTTGTACGGTCCCCTAATTGAAAGAAAAATTACATATAAAGTCACAAAATATTTTCCTCATCTTTTTATTATAACAATGTTATTTAAATGAGTCTTATTTATGTGCCAGGTATTTGATTTTCTTTTCTTTTCTTTTCTTTTTTTTTTTTTTTTTTACTGATATAGGTGAATATATTTGGGTTTATTTCTGTTTCTTCACATGTATGCACTTACACATAGTGATTTATAGCCTAATATGAAAAACATGTTATATTTGAGAGGGCCTGGGTGGCTCAGTCAGTTAAGCACCAGACTCTTGATTTTGGCTCAGGTCATGCATGATCTTACAGGTGCTGAGCATGGAGCCTGCTTAAAATTCTCTCCCTCTTCCTCTGCCCCTCCCCAGCTTGTATGCACCCACACACACATACATACACTCTCTCTCAAAAATGAAAAAACAAAATAAAATAAAAACATGAATAAAAATTCTATGTCTGATGTCATGCAACTATTATTCTGAAAGTTAAAAATATCTATTCTTTCATACTATTTTTCAATGAAATATCAGTGTCTATCTAAGAAAAAAACAACCTTATAAGATAGACAAAATAAAGACCCCTAAAACGGGAGCAAGGGGAGACAAAGAATAATGACAATAGTAATAATTCGCTTTCTGATGAAAGAATGGAGCAGAATGAAAACATAGTTGGATACTTGCTTGGACAGCCTTTTTGTCTTAGGAGATGGAATCTGAGAGTACTTAGAGGTTGATCTCCGTTGTTATAGAAAACACACATTAGCAAAGAGCGAGGATTTCCTAAGCACCACAAAACATAGAATTGGGTCTTGGAAATGTTGATTTTTATTTGGTCGCAAGTCATTGAAACCAATAATCTCAGTGGGAGATGATACACTTAGCTCACTAATCCAAGGAAATATTTCACAAACCAAGCTTCAACACCTCTGTGTTCAGATCTCTATTCAAAATTTCAAATTACCAGAAAACAAACTGAATGAGGTGGTGGCAAGAGTTCCCAGCTGGGTCATTCTTGTAACTTGTTGTAACGTGGGGGTGGGTCACATTAGCAGAGATGTGGCTGCCAGGGACACCATGAGTGTCAAGGGAAGAAGAGGGAGTTGCTAAACTCCCAGAAGCTATCTTAAATGGTAGTTACTATAGAGCTGGCAATGTTTAATCATTTGTTCAATGTTATCATCTTCAGACCATGAGCAAAGATAAGAAAAGATGGTGTATACAGAAAAATAATTTCCTCTCTCTAACTCAGATCCCATGTGATGAGGGAGCATAATGCAAGCTGAGGGCAAAGTATAAGCTAGCATCACCCCTCCTCCCCACAGGTAGAATATGTGTGATATTCCTCAGACAGTCCTAGCTACACAAGAGCAAAGGAAAGGGGTTTAAGTGCTTGCCATGGCAATGTGGGAAACTAAGGCAAATAAAAAATTAAATTCCCTTACTGCCTATAGCCCATTGACAAGTCTCTGAAACCAGCAGAGTGACCTCCCTTTAGGAGCTCAGGTGCCTTCATGATGACACTTTGCTGGGGTCAAAAGAGAATCTTAGTTCAACATTATCCCTACCTCAAGGATCCTGTTAGTCTACTTTAACATATAAAAATTCCTTTGGAAACTTCCTTTATCTCAACTCTCCCAAGTACGGTCATCATACTCCAAACTTATGGCCACCTGATATACATCTGAAGGGTCTCATGACTGAGGTTTTACTAAACAATAATAAATGGCATTTGCCTAGCAAAAGCTAGCCCCTCAAGGTCCTGGAAACCTTGCTTCCAAAATTCCTTAGAGACTTAATCTCTCCCTAACCCCTCCCAACCTGAGGGTATGTAATCAGTTACCAGTTATGACCCCAGTGAAGCTCTTCTTGCCCATGGCTCCTGTCTCCATGCTTTAATAAAATCACCTTTTTGCACCAAAGACTTCTTCAAGAATTCTTTCTTGGCTGTCAGCTCCGGACCACCCCACCATCACTCCAAAACTTCATCACCATGTATTTCCACAATGTATGTACACAAACATATACTCAAGTACTGTAATAGTCCTAGCTAAATATTTGGTAAATTATTAGGGTGTTGGTTAGTCTGCTTTAAGCAGGGATGATATACTAGTCACTTTAATTAAATAGAAGTTTATTTCTAATGTTATAATATTTCTAATGTTAGAGTACACTAGTAAGAGGTACAGACAAAGTAGAGTTGATGGGTTTTGGAGTGGTGGTTGTCCACAGCCGACTGCTAAGAAAGAATTCTTGAGATTTCTTTGGTGCAAAAAAGGTAATTTTTTTTAAAGCATGGGGACAGGATCTGTGGACAGAAAGAGCTGCACTGGGGTTGTGAGGAGTGACTGGTAATATACTATGCAGTTGTGGGAGGTAAAAGCAAAAGGGATGCCTCCAGAAGCACTTTCATATGCTAAAGAGGACTCATGAGATACCTGAGGCTTTGCTATTGTCAAGCTAAGGTTGTTTTTCCTCTAGCAGGCATTAACATTAAGAGAGTAGGGGGTTCCTGGAGAAATGTTATACACTGTATTTGCCTCAAGTAGTTGTCAATGAGATGCAGGTTATAAAGAAATTTAATTTTACCTCCCGTTTACTTCTTGCCTTTATTCCCCGCATCACTATGGAGGGGAAGGTGATATTAGGGGCCCCAGGAAACTGAGTCTATAGGTTTCTGGAGATTAGGCTATTGATTAAGATTGCCTTTTTCTTGTAACTTACTAAAATATTTGTAAACTGATGGAAACTCATGTCCTGTTTGACAGTGATGTCTATCAGCTACCCATTTGTTTTCTTTCCTTTCTTGTTCTTGGGCAGCCAGGAATGCCTGAGTATCACACCCCCCACCTTGGATGGGGAGGGCTAGCTTATGCTTTGCCTTCAGCTTGCTTTATGCTCCCTCATCAGAGTGGCACTGTCATTCTTAACATATGACTTCCATGTGTGAATCCAAACCAGCTACTCCTTTTTTTTAATCACCTGCCAACCAAGGAGAAGGGAAAAAAGGAATTAAGAAGCTCATGCCTATTCCTTTTAAGGAGACCTGATGATTACTGAAGGCACTTCTGTTCACTTCTGCTGATCAAAGCTTAGTCAAATGTCCACACCTAAAATGCATGAGAAGCTGAAAAACAGTGTCTAATTTGGTCAACCATGTGGCCTGTTTATAACTGTTACTATGGAAAAAATGAGAGATTGGATGTTGATGACAATAAACAATCTGTCACAAAGCTTTAAGAAGCTAAGAAATGAGGCCATCAAAATAAATTAAGAATGGGAAATGTAACAAAGATATAACAAAACCAGAAGTATGAAAACGAAAACTTATAATTCTCAAATAATCACAGTAACATGGAATTTTCCGAAAACAGAGCCCCCAAGTTACAACAGAGATTTCAAGTGTTTGTTGAGTGAACCTAAACATGTCTCAAGTTTCTTCTGACCCTGAAAAATAGTAAAAAAAAATTATGATTTTGACCTAGTTGTGATACTTACAGTAAAAGCAGATGAATTGTAACAGTTACAATATATATCTTGCTTTTTTGAATTTTGGTTTTAAATTATAATATTTCCTAAAGCTTATCATTACAGGATGATTTTTTGTTAAAAAAAATAGTACTATTGATGGTATTTTAAGTTTCATTAAAGAGAACTTAAGATAATGCTAGTTTACTCTGCCTTTATGTCCATATAGCTCTTCCCCATATACTGGCAGTTTCTTGAATTACATGGAGTGTCCTTTGCAATGGCAAATTTCAAATCATGCAGTATATAAAATATAACTCTTATAGAGTTATATTTATTTATTATAGAATCATATCAGACACTTCTAGAAATACTAGTGCCATATGTCTCATTGATTAAATGGCAATAGACAATTTCCTTTTGGAGTTACCTATTTGTATGCCTGTATGCATTTAAGTAACTGTCCATGTTAAAGAAAATATGACTAGATATTTCAGTCAAATATTAAAAGCCAAATATTCTACAGTGGATATAGACACTTTACTATTCCAATCAGATATGACCACTGGAGACAATAATCAACAAAGATCATCTCCAAATGGAAAAAACAAGGAGAATTTAACTGGCTGGCTGAGATACCTAATTCACTTATGTATTTAATTACTTATTTATGCCATTATAAATAATATATATTGATTATATCTTATGAATATACTGATGATATTCATTCTGTTTTATGGTTAAAATAAAATTCCATTATTATGCATTTTATTGCTCAAATTGTTCTAGCTTTGATCATGAGGAACTCCTTGTGGTTGACTCCTGTGTTCTATCAACAGGTTTCCATATCTTATTAAGAGTTTTCATAGTTTCTGGACAAGATATGTCAAGCTCATATTATATTTTCCTTGCCTGAGCCCTGGAATCAACTACTTCTTAAAGAATCCACAGTTCCTTTTATTGGAATCTACTGGGTTCTTTTTATGCTCACTACTGGGATGTCATTGCTTCTATCTACTTTCAGTAAACATATCCAGGAAATGTATGCATGCACACTAATCCATGCATAAGCACACATCTATACTTCTTTATCTGTCTATTTGCCTTCCTATCTACCTACCTACCTATCCGTCTATTTGTGAGAAGCATATTTACTAACTAGATTACAGCATTTTATGTACAGTTCTTTTTGCATTTAGGTTTCCAGTTAAGATAGTTTTCCAAAGTTAATAAAGTTTTTTTGTTTTCTTCCCTACCCACTTCATTTTTTTATGGGAGTTTTTTTTTTTTCATGTTTATTTATTTGTGTGTGAGAGAGAGAGATTGAGAGCACAAGAGGGCACAGACGACCCAAGGTGGGCTCTGTGCTGATAGCAGAGCCCAATGTGGGGCTCAAATTCATGAACCAAGAGATCATGACCTGAACCCAAGTTGGACACTTAACTGACTCAGTCACCCAGGCACCACTTCCCTAACCACTTAAGTGTGGTTTTGTTTTTAATTTTCAATTTACTTAGGTTTATTTTTTAGTGTTCATATTCTGTTTTTATTCCCCCAATAATCTGGTTGGCTTTGTTTGTTTGCTTAGAAACATAAAGAAACTTATGAGCTATAGCACCATGGTTCTAAGAGTCCAGAGCCACAAAAAAGGATATACTCAGAGAAATGTCACTTCTTCCTCATTGCTATTACACCGGTCCTATCTCTGTTTTTTTTAACCCCTTCTCATACAATTTCTAATAGAATGTACATATAGAAATCATCTGAAATGACCATCTCTTTAAAGAAAATTTATACTTTTACTTCTTACTTATATAATATATATTATACATACACCTGCACTTACAGAGAAAGAAAGAGAGAGGTCCTATACATTTATTTCATCTCAAATTCACCACAGTTTGTATTTTTGTGTTTTATTTTTTTTTTAAGATTTATTTATGTAATCTCTATACCTAATGTGGGGCTTGAACCCACAACCCAAGATCAAGAGTCACAAGCTCCACCAGCTGAGCCAGTCAGGCACCACTGTAGTTCTGTGTTTTCAATCAGGCAAGATGATCAGAATAAGTTTATAACAAAAAGTATGAGTCTGTTTTACTCAAATAGTCTAGGGCTTGGTGAAAACAAACCCAAAGTCTCATTATAAGTATGTCCTATATGTTTCATAGGACATATTTATACTTAACAATATTTTGTTGCTTATCTGAAACTTAAATTTAACTAAGTATTCTGCATTTTGTGTGATAGGCCTATCTTAGCAGGATAGAACTAGATCAGTTCATAAGGTGACATTTCATGCACACCTAGAGTACAGAATAAGAATCAAAGGTTCTACACAAACAGGGAGCTGGATCAAATTCTAAAGAATATATATGGAATGCAGTGCAGTTTTCTTTTACAGCTATAAACTCATATATATCTTAAAATTTCAATGTGATTTCTGGCAAAGCCTATCATGATCCAAGAAGAACGGGGACGCTTCCTTGAATGGCTCCTATCACTGCTCAGATGCTTTGGAAGACTGGGCTCAAAGATTAGGAACAATTTTGAGAGGCAGTGGGGAAGCTACTTTGGTTGCCTTCAGAATCATGACCCTAATTCTGGATGTTCTTGATTTCCATCATGGGAATCAGGTCTGGAATTAGGGAGAAAGGTATTACTCAGCCATCAAAAAGAATGAAATCTTGTCATTTTCAATGACATGGATGGAACTAGAGTGTAGTATGCTAAGCGAAATGAGTCAGTCACACATGTGGAATTTGAGAAACAAAACAGATGAGCATAGGGGAAGGGAAGCAAAAATAAGATAAGATAAAAAGAGAGAGGGATCCAAACCATAAGAGATTCTTAAATAAAGAGAACAAACTGAGGGTTGCCGGAGAAGAGGTCAGTGGGGGGATGGGCTAAATGGGTGTTGGTCATTAAGGAGGACACTTGTTGGGATGAGCACTGGGTGTTATATGTAATGATGAATCCCTAAATTCTACTCCTGAAACCAATACTACACTATGTACAATATGTTAACTAACTTGAATTTAAATAAAATCTTGAGAGGCACCTGGGTGGCTCGGTCAGTTAAGCATCCAACTCTTGATTTTGGCCTAGGTCATGATCTCGCAGTTCATGAGATCCAGCCCCACATCAGACTCTGGACAGATGCTGTGGAGTCTGCTTGTGATTCTCTTTCCCTCTTTCTCTCTGCTCCTTCCCTGCTCATGAGCTCACTATTTTTCTCTTTCTTTTTCAAAAATAAATAAATAAACATTAAAAATAAAGAAATACAATCTTAGAAGAAAGAAAAGAGAAAAAGAAAAGCAGTTTTCTGACTCTAACAAACAAAGGCTTAAGTTGCTGTTTTAGTCCTTTGCCTCTGTAGAGAATGGAGTTCAGGATTTCATAGTGGGGAAAGTTTCAAAGTCAGAAAAACCTTGCTTCTTTGGCTATTTAAACTGATATTTAGGAAAAGAATTCAGAATTCAGGTACATGTTCTTGAATTTTTTCTTTGACTTTTTCCATTTGGAATTTTTTGATGATTATTTTGGTGTTCCTATCAGAATCATATTCAGAGAAAAATATAGAATTATCTACCACTTTAGAAAGGGAAAAAATAGCTGCAGCCATGGTGTAGGAATAGTGGTATTAGTAAAAGTCACATAATAGCATAGTTTTCAGAGGGCAACAAAAGTTGCTATATTTTGTATTCATCCCTCAATTATATTTTGCCACTACAGCTTGTGTTACAGTACAAACGGAAAATTATTACTAAGTGCATGTATTTGTTGTCCTAGTTTATGAAAGATCATCAGTGTTTTCAAATTGTGCATAAGGAAAAGTAAATTATTTAATCAAATTGTGTTGGGAAATAGTGAAAAAAAAAAGAACATAATTACGTTTAATGTATTCTCCAAGGTAAAGCATAGTAATTTGTTTCAGTACTTGTAGTACATAGGGGTATTTCTAATATGTTTTCTTCCAGATATTTATCTGCCAATATCCAACTTCATTAACACTAGCTATTAATACTTGATTTGGAAGAAAAAGATTTAATTTGTAACATAATTTAAACCAGATATTAGCCAGTATTTATACATTTTAAAAAGTATCAGCAGTCCTTGCTGTATGTAAAAGTGCAGTACAATACTCTGCAAGCTTAACTGTGCTAAATGATCTTACTAAAAATGGGGAAAACTAAAGTACATAAGCCCATGACCTTTAAAAATAGTAAACTAATAGTAAAAAAAATAGTAAAAAATAGTAAAACTAATATTTATTTTATATGCTGTAAAACATTAAGAATTAAAGTGTTTTTATTTCTTCATAAAAACACGTCAAGGGGTACCTAAGAGGCTCAGTCTGTTGAGCATCCGACTCTTGATTTCGGCTCAAGTCATGATCACAGAGTCATGGGACCAAGCCTAGCATCAGGCTCTGCACTGAATGTGGAGCCTGCTTGAGATTCTCTCTCTCCTTCTCCCTCTGCCCCCACTCACTCTTACAAAAAAATGTCAGGAGTTTGAATAGTGTTTGCCTTCTTTTCATCATGTATCTTACAGTATGGAGCAAGTATCTTTTCTATGACTTGGAAAACTGTCTTATTCCCTTCTAAGTTTTGATCAGTTTCAAACATTTATCCTTTCTATTTTCAATGTCATGAAATATCTTCAAAGTTCCTTTAAATGTGAAGTTATTGGCCAGTGTCAGTTCCTTTGAGATATTTTGATTCTTTTTATCACAACCACTTTCTTCATTTGCATTGATGAGTTTGCCTCACTAGATTCTCCTAAAGGCTCTCAGGCTTTTCTAGAATTTTATTTATACAATATTCTACTTCCAGCATTATCATTTTTTGTTGTTTTGCTGCATTATCTTTGTTGGCCAGTTTCCTCTTTTGATTATCCATCTTGTAAAATGCCATCTGAGTTTATCAGGGAAAACAAAGAGGCAATGTGACTATAGCTTTGCTTTCTGTGTGTGAACTGAATAACACACACACAGTGGCCAATCACTAACAGACTCTGAAAGAAGTGACGTGATTGGTCACTGATTCTGATATGCACCAATTATTTACATAGAGATTTGTGGGCTGAAGAGGTAGGAGCAATGTTTGTACTTTATGTGATGATTCACAGATAATGTACTGTAGTAACTGAAATTTGAATCATATTTTCAAAGGGCCGGGGTTAACTAAAGTGTTGTGAATGAAATTTGTTCTTATCCAAACTGCAAAGTTAGGACTATTTGTATCTACTGCAACCAGAACTAGGCTGGTTGTTAAATTTAGTCAGCAATGAATGCTTCCCTTATTGACTGATCAGGTGGCTCACAGAGGTTAACTTAGAAAGGACTTAGCTTTTGCCATAAGCTTCACAAGAACCCCCCAAAACACACCAATACCCAAGCAAATGCAGAATATAAGTAAAAATAGCATACTTATTGTGAAAACACAACTTGGTATGCTTATTGTATAAACACAACTTTAAGACCAGTGCCCTAGTTGTCCCAACCATATGGACGGACATAATCTTTTCATATACGGAAATTCCACTATATCAGATACTATCAGTGATAAAGCTCAGGATAGAAAAAATTACTTTATAGAGACCAGCATTCAGCTGAAACTTTGAGTTCATTACTATCTTAATAATTATTAGCCAAGCAGTGCTTCTACTTTCTCTCCACAAAACTGTTGGTCAATGAGTCTGCCAGCTCATGTCCATTAATATTAACATTATTCATAATTATTGAACTTGGCACAATGTCTAATCCCATCATACCATATTTCACTTTGTTCCTATAGAGATCATACCCATTCCTCCAATTCAGAATTCTTTCTTACCTATCTAAGCACTTATGCTCTGCCACATGGGCTCTATTCTAAAATACGAAGGAATTTGCCAAATATGTGAATATTATGCTGACATTACAGCTACAGTTATGTGCATTTCTTCTATCAATTCATTCTCCTTCCATGGAGAAAATAACAAATAACTTCAAATTGAAAATATTTATAAATATTTATACACAGTATATTTGTATATAAATATGTAATATGTACATTCTGAAAATTTATGAAGGATTTACAAAGCCTGAGAGTCCTTAACCAAAAAAAAAAAAAAAAAACCACAATTTTTAATGGAAGAGAGATAAAAGACATCTTTTTCCCAAACTACGGATCCTTTAATTTTTTTTCTATAAAAACAAGAAAATTCGTGTTTGTTTTAAGGCAGATACTAAAACTTTGTGGTTATGATCTACAGGAAAAGAAAGCCCTGAAAAACTTATTCTCAGTAATCAGGAGCTAATGTTAAATTCTTTTATCTGACATTACCAGAGTTCAAAGATTGTTGTAAATGTCAGTAATCAAATCTACAAAGGATGTCTCTGAGGATAGGATTAGGAAGCAAACACATCCTGAAGTCAACTGTTAACCTCAAATTATCTTTCTATACTCCAGCAAAACATCAAGGAGATTAGAATCAAGGAAAAACCACACTAATTGATACTTACTAATAAAGGTCAGCCACAAGAAGTAATTAGACCTCTATGAAAACCCAGAAGACCTAATCCTCTGCCTGTGTTGCAGTCTTCAACTGGAAGCCCTTAGAAGACACTGCCTCACTATGAGTGAGGGGCATCCATAGGCTGTTATAACATGAAAGTGTTGAAGATTAGCAAAGATAAGCATTAGGATATGAAATTGGGAGAAAAGCAAATAGGACATAAGAGAAAAGAATCACCAAGTGCACCAGAGTATCACTTTCAAACTAAGATCAAGTGAGGAGTTATATGTTGATGTCACAGTAAGATGGGAACAGACAAAATTGTAGAACCAAATGATGCATTTGGAGTGAAGAATTCTCAGTTAATATGTTGGACCATGTAATCATGGGATATGTAAGGAAACCATCTGACCAAAGGTTGGATATTAGGCAATAAGACTGAGCTACTGTTACATGTTCCCACATGTCTCTTCTAAAGACCTAGGATTCATACTCCTTACCTTTTTTTCTTTACCCTCAAATTAAAAGCATGCTATAAAATACAGCATATAAAATAAAAGCATGGTTTGATTACCAGCTGCTTTGGAAACACTCTGACTTTGGGCAGTGCAATATTTGATTTCCAAAGACAATATCTCCATGAGTTCAGAGGCACAGCAGTGGACATTTGGACTTGAAAATCATTCAGTTTTCTAACATTCTGGGGCATTTGTAGTTTAATGAGGCCTAAATAGTTTACTCTACTTGTCTACAGTGAAGTTTTGACCTCACTCAAGTAATATAGATCATTATTCTTCCTTCACTTCTTTATTCAAAGACTATTAATGGCCTACAGTGTGGCAAGAGCTTTATTTTCTATTTATTAGGAATACAAATATATATGAGAAAGATTTCCTACTTTTAAGAGTTTAAATCCCAAGGAGTCTTAAAAGATGGGGGGAGACAGAAGCAGAAGATTCTAAGAACAACTTCTGAGTACATTAAGATACGGACTCAAACACTTGTTGTCTTTCTAGAGATGTAATTGCAGTAGAACTCAGTATATATCCTTAGCCTCATGCAGGCAAAAGCTTTTTGCAAATCATGTCAATCAGCACATGACATTATTAGATATGGGGCTAAAAGAAGACAGTGTTTGGAATAATGTAGATTGTACAAAATTGTCTGGGGTAGATATTGATCCCCATAATTGCACTATACAGTAATGATATTATATAACATCAGCGTTGGCATCCATCATTTTATTTATATTTATTTTTTGCAGTTTATTATGTACACATTTATGTGATTATATTTATATGTATTAAATTTTATTATGCATTTTATTCATTTGATATTTATTTATTGTCTGTTTTGTGGCTGTATGTCAATGTCGTATATAAGGCAGGCATTTTTTCAGTTTTAGTCTTTGCTATATTGCTAATGCTTGCAACCTAATAGATGCACAATAAATATTCATTGACTATTGTTTCATGTAACAGCAGGAGTAGGGCTCCATTATCAGATTTTTCTTACCCCCTACCTGTCAATGCTATATGCGGAGAAATGCATCTTTGAAGGGTAAAACCAGAAGTAGTGTCTGTGATTTGACATCACTTATTTTGTTAGCTCATGGAAAATTATCATGTCTCTGATAGCCATATGGGCTATAAGCATGAAGGAAAGTACATTATTTTGTGGAGAGGTTAAATTGTACTGTGCTATTATCGCTTGATAATGCAGTGACACTTTACAAAAAAAAATTTTTTTGCAATGAGAGACGTGCAAAAAATTGACATGCATTAAGTAACACTGAAATACATAGACAAAAGCTATCCACACAACTATCAATCTTCTGATTACATCAAAGATAATGTCAATGTGCTGTTATTATGTTTTTTATACCTCATTTATACTTGCTAATCTCCTTTTATGGAAGAGAAAGCAGGCTTTGCTATTACAGCCTTTGTTAGGCAACAATATTTGACTGGAATTTTAAAATCTTGTTTGCTTAGAATTTATTTTGCATAGTTATCTTCTATTATAGTAAGTGATAATGTTTCTAAAAATAATGACACAAAATTTTTAAAAATACTTATCTATGTTTTAAAAAGTTAGTTGATTTAGTGAAAACTAAACACTCTGACAGGAAATACTTGGACAGTGTTAAAGTTGTAAAGATGATATAAAAAAAGACTTAAATTTAGAAAACACCAGTTAAAATCCAGGGAGGTAAAACTGGTTCATTATTTGTCTTGAAGCATAATGGAGATATCAAGACCAGAGCTTGGTCCGACCTTAGGATCAAGGTCTTCATGATGTTGTATAAAGACCACAAAGAGATTGTCCTAAAAGGAATTTCTAATTCTCCTTCCTCAATCTCTACAGCTCACACTGCTTGTTCAAATAACAAATTTATTGTCTTCACCTTTCTTAAGATTTTCTGATCTTGATTTCCTGTCCAGTCTGACCTGTGGCCATTGTGCTTGTCAATTGGTTTTCATCTTTCAATTCTGACTCTGAGACCAATACACTCTAAATTGCTCCTGCACTTCAGCTTTGATATAATTTTTCTACATCTTTGAAATATCTTAGATTATTTTTTCCCAAGGCTAATACAAGCCCTGTGTTTTCAACCATCCTACATTCTCCCTAGGTGGAGCTCTTCACTCTACGTTTATAAAGGTGCAACCCAAGTGGACAATTCTAACTATTGTGTTGTATCACTCTACTCAGAAATGGATTTACCCTGACAGTAACAAAATATAAATATCACCAGTAAAGACAACATTCAAAACCATGTAACTAATTATTTTCCGTGATTTTGTGTTCTTTTCTAATGAGAGAAAGCAACATCAGATAAGCTTCATACCACATAAGCTTGATAGCAGCTTCAAATATAACAGTAAGAATGATTTAGGCATTTCTGAAACTAATGTATAATGATGTCAACTATACTTCAAATAAGTAAATAAGCAAATAAATACGGATTTAGAAAGAATGTTTCAGGCATATTAGAAAATAATAAAACATATATAAGAAATGATGGGAAACAATTACAGTTTGGACACTGAGGATTGAAACTATCCTCTCTCACAACATATTTTTTATAATAACATGATTTTATTATTCCGTTACCTTCATTAGCATAACTTTACTATTCCATAAGACTCTTTCTTATACAGGAAGATATATTTATTGTTTACAGGAGGAATTTCATGAAAGACTCATAAATTCTTCAATATAATCATCAACAGTTTACATTGTTACGACTCTGAACATTTAGCTTTCAAATCCTTGCTTTGCTATTTCTACCAATCCTAGACAGATATACCCTGATTCTTAACTAACCCTAATCAATCCTCCTCACTCTCCACATGGAAATACCACCTTAAATCAAACTGCAAATACTCAATAAAATTGAATCTTGTCTACCCTCCATGGGGCATTCACAAAGTTCTGTTGAGATGGTTTTCTCCTTTACCATGGTAAGCAATGAACTCAAATCTGTCTTATGAAGAGATTGTGTTGGTGATATTTGGGGAGCCAGCATACAACAGCTTATAAGCCCTTTTATGTATTCACATACCTGCAAAGAATCATTTTAGTTGTAAACTTCTATAAATTATGACTACACAAATGATTAAGAGGATATAATTTGCATATATATATGTGTGTATATATATATATATATATATATATATATATATATATACATATACACACATACAGATGACTCCAATCTGGCAGCATCAATGGTTACTTTCATTATTTTTTTCCTCACCCTTTGGAAGATAGAAATCAGAATTTTAACATTTAAGCACTGAATGTGAATTTTCTACAATTTTTAAAATTTCTTCTGAAAATAAATGGTCTTATGAAAGTAACATTTGGTTATTTTTATGGGAAATTTTGGAATTGATTAAATGTAATTATATGTACTATTTCTTTTTCTTTCAGAGTCTTAACCCACTGAATTTTAATTCCAGAGATAGGGGAAACAGAAGGTCAATTAAAGAATGCTCTGGTCCCCATTTTCAACTTATTCAAACTAGTTTCTTAATATTTGTGATCCCTTCTCCTTATTTTCCTGATAAAATGCAATGCTAGTTGCAATGGCAATGGCTCAAATCTGCATAGAAGGGAAAGACAGCATGATGACACTACAAAAATAATCATCAATTATTTGGAAATACTTCACTCATCTTTACTGCCACAGAGACAGAACAAAAACCTTCCACCCCTTTTCCATTCTGCATCCACAATATCCTGCTTCTTCTTTTTCCATTCCTGTTGGTGCTGTTCATTTAAACCAATTGCATTTTTGCAACCAGGTGTGTGATCATTACGTGGGGAGGTAAGAAAGAGAATGCATGAAAATTGAGGACGCTGCATTTAAATAGGGACTCTGCATTCCGCTGTGATGCCTGCAATAGTAATAAGCCTAGTAATAGTTCATATTTGTGGTATTTGCTTTCAAGATTGGACATAATAATATATTACTGGAGAGGTAGGAAGAAAATACAGAAAAAGGGTAAGGACCAATTTGTTGGGGGAAAATGAGGAATGTGAAGAACCTCAGGTTAGGTCAATAAATAGGCCCTGAATCTGCTATCAAGCTCTTTATGAGTTAATCACTTAACTTTGACCTTTCCCAAAAAGAGAAATGTGATCTTTGTTTAAGGAAATGTGGAGGCCAGCTGCCAGGCCTCCCAGCTGACCTGCACCCACAGATAGGCAAACATAGCCTAGCCTTGTCCAACTTGAGAGCCCTGTCAGACATAACGGTACGGATCATTGGGTCCGGAACACACAATACAGGATCCAACATGGCATCCCAGCCACTCAGGTGGTGGCACTGACCCTGCTAATGGTCCATGGGACCATTCTTGAGTGTTCTGAGTCCAGCAATGCAGAAATGTTCCAGGGTGTGCAGGTGCACCTGGGCTCCCTTGGAGTCATCCTCACCTTCACCCCAGTCTCAGTTGCAGGAGATCTCATTCGCCTCAACCCTGAAAGAGGTTCTTGACAACCTAGACAGTCACCTGAAGAAATCTGAATACTTTTGCTTTCCTCTGGTTCCCACACCGTGAGAAGATCAGTGTCATCCACCAGGACCACACCAATAAGCCTCCCTCCTCTTCAGCCAACTGGTTTTGGAACTATGTTATCAGATTCTCTTTTCTAGAGTTCTTGCTCTGGATCAGTTCCTTCCTGCAGGGTCTTGTGGGATGGATAAATCACCCCTTTTGGCTCCTGTTCACGTGGAAGGAGAGAAGCAACCTTGGCCATAAGATCTTCACCTACAAGTGCCTTTTAAAGCAGCATGTCCACAATAGGGTCATCCCCAGAGAGAAGACCAAAGAGGCCTTGCTAGAACTGAAGGTCATTGTGGGAGCCCACCCCAAGATGGTGGCCTACTGCCCTGTGGAGGTGTACTTCATCCAGGGGATGACATCCTATTGAGTTCTTGCTTCCAGAGGCATAGCTGCTACACGAATATCATTATGTACGAGTTATATGCAAGGATGTGCCATGGCTGGACTACTGACTGGCTTAGGAGACCATCATGAAGACAGTCCCCCCTCGGTCAAGGCCCACAGCTGTATGTTGAAGGACTTTTGAGAAAATCTATCTAGCCTTTTCAAAGGTCTGTGTCATTTGAGAAAAGCTAAACCCCACTAGGATATTTCTGAATGCATATCTGGAGAAAGTATTGTACTGAAGCAGAAACAGGAAATAAATTGAGCCTACCCCATCCCCCAGGGCCACCTCTGGTTAAGTTGAAGGCTCAGTGTCCCACTGGCCTGATGGGGATCATACCTCTTTCTGCTGGCCCTCTGCTACAGCACCCACAGTGATGAGCCTAGATTGGGCAGGATTCCCCACTGTCCTACTTCCTTTGTCATCACAAAAACCCCATGCAAGGAAGAGCACTGCCTTTTGCTAATATTATATAGCAAAAAGATTCTGTGAAACACCATATGTATACATGTGATATAAATATAAAACATATAATAAATATATATATATTATATATATATTTATATATATATAAAACATATTTCTGCTATATGTTAATATTTTTATACAGTTTGAATTATTTTTACATCTGTTTCTACCACCTATTTTAGTAGTCTGGATTATAAGTTCTAAGAGGTCAGAATCTTTGAGTTCTCCAAGTCAATTCAATGCATAACTAGAATTTTGAAAATCTGTGACAATTGCATGACCTAAGATACTCATTTTCAATTACAGATATCCCACAATTTGCTCTTATAGAAGGCTGTGTCACCCAGATGCATATATTTGCATTTGTTTACTAATGCCTTTATGTGTGCTTCACTCTGAGTAATTTGAGATTCCAAAATTACTTCTTTACTTCTTATTACTGCTAAAAGTAAAAGAAATTTATTAGCTTGATTGCCAGTCCAACATAAGATAAAAAAGTGGTTTGTTTTTGTTTTTGTTTTTGTTTTTGTTTTTAGAATAAGTTAGTTTCTTTTTGGAGTGATCTGTAAGTCATATTCCAAATGTTTAAAACTATCCCCCCAGCACACAGGGTCTCATTGCATGGCACTATTATCCTGCTCTTTATCCCATTAAGGAAAAAATGGTTAAATACTTCAGGGGTTACAAAAACAACAAAATAAGCCTTGTCAGATGTCTTAACAGAAGGTAAAAGTCAGGAAATAATTGTTTCTTAAGTACGTTTCCCTCATAGTCTTTATAGGTCTCCCAGAATTGTGTAATATTAATATTTTACCTCTTCACAAAAGTTGAGGGGCAAATGATTTCACCATTGCTTTTCTCCTTGCTCTAAACATTTGAAAGAGGAAATATGACTCATTTTGAAAGTCTTTTGGACAGTAGCCTTGCTATTTTCAAAGAAAATATTAGAGCCACCAAACCTAAGACTATGGATTTGGGTTTCAACTTAAAATTAGAGAACCATTAATTTCTTGATTCTACTCTAGCAGAATATATCAGATCATAGAAGGCTGTGCAGCAATGCTGAAAGAAGGAAAAATGCTATACTTTCAAGTCTGCAAAGACCAACAAAAAGTAAGACTACATATATTCACTGATATGTAAAGTTATTTCTGCTGAAACAAGGTCCTTTCCACTAAAAAATCACAATTCTCTCTTTTGACAGGTTTGGAATTGTTACTTTGCTTTCAGGAAATCATGAAAGGGAAAAAATTAGTCCCCATGTTCTGGAGCAGAGGCACCAAGTCAAATAAAAGAACCTCTCTAAGGATCACACAAATGTTTTCATTTACATAAATCAATATCATTCTATCAATGTCTCATTTGGAAAGGATCAACTGTAAAAGAACTCTTTTGCTAATGTCAAAGGAGTCACTTAGGACAAAATTTTTTACCATGGATCTCTGTCAAACGTCAACATCATGAAAAAAGGGAAGGAATCCTGACATGCTTATTTGTCCAGCCACAACCCACATGAAATTAGTTCACACCTTGGGGAGAAGCCCAAGTTGTTAGTCCACCACTGGTACATAGAGCACCCTGGAATGATTTCAACACCTCCCACTTGGGTCAAATGAATGTTCCTCAGACAGACATGACTTTGCAAACAGTGGGATACAGGTCAGCCTTTGCTAGTTCTCTCAGCCAGGTTCCTTTGTGCTATTAACAAACTGTACAACCATATGGGATAGCCTTGGGCCCAAAAAGCAGCAGCTTTGCATCTTCTACGTTGATGGAACTATTGCTTAAGTGTTTGATCTGAGCCCATTGTACCACAGAATTGTGTTAATTAGATACAGAATAAATGGACTATATTCCTATATAGACCAAGCTTTAAGTATCATGGTAACTTTTACTTAGGCCCCTCTCTTTATAAAGAATTTCATCAATATAATTCTAGATGTAAGTCATTACTATAATACTTATCTCTTATTAAAAATTATGCTGGGGGATGGGCTAAATGGGTAAGGGACATTAAGGAATCTACTCCTGAAATCATTGTTTCACTACATGCTAACTAATTTGGATGTAAATTTTAAAAAATAAAAAATAAAATTAAAAAAAATTATGTGAATACCTGCTCATGATTTAATATTGACTCATAAGATTAATATGAACCCTACAATAGTACTATTACTTAAGACAAAAACCGAAAGGGTGTGCCAAAACAGAAAATATAATAAAATAGTAAATGATGTCAACCAGTTATGCTCACTTATAAAATTATATTGTTCTACATTTTAATATAATAAACTGTCATTTTTTCTTATCCTAACTTCCAGATAAGAGATTCATTCAGTGTCAGACCTCATGATGATAACCAGCTGCTGTGTGCCACCAACACAAATGGTATTTAGTATTTAGTATCAAGAAGACAATTCTAGACCTACATAATGTGGTGTCATTCAGAGCATAATGTCAGCTACCTGAATTATTTGGGTGGCGAAATTCTCCTTTCTGACATATCTGTAAGGGACATCTGTCACTTGTGTTGCAATTCAATCAAACAAGCTGATGTTTTGAAAAGATCAGAAAACTGTATATTTATTTGTCCATGTTATGCCTTTCTATTTTATGGCAGCCAGAACATGACTAGGCCCTCAGATAAACCTCTCAGGAATTTATATATTGAAGAAATAATGCATAACACAAAAATAATAGTCAAAGAATGACTCAGTATGGTGACTGTGGCAAAAGTAGGGCCAGCATGGAGTTGAGAGTTTGACCATATTGACTGCCCACCCAGCCAAGCATCCAAAAAACTATTATTTGGCTGTCTGTGCAAACTAGATTCTCAGATCCTAGTGGTTTTCTGAGCCTAATTCTCTTGCCTTTCCATTGATTCCTAGAGCTATTTGATATCCCTTCATTAATTCATTTTTTGCTGAATTCAAACAGAATTTGTCTCTATTGTTCTCAACCAAGAATTCTGAATGATACAGGCACATAGAAGGAATTATATCAGTGAGAGACTTTTATTCACTGGGACATTTTTATTCACAGTGCTGCTTTAATAACTATATAGCTTTATAAAAATGTCTTGAATAGTCATAATGAAATTTTCAGGTTGGGAGAATTTGCTAATGGTCAATATTTGCTGAAGTCCTGAGAGAATTCTCCAAGGTTCTGCCTCTTCAATCTTAGGAGCCTAACTACATTTCTATTATGAATTCTGTAGTGATAGACAGCTACACTAAAGTACCACATGTTTAAAATTATAACATTTTTCAATGTATTATTCTGTAGACTTTTATTAAAAATTAATTTTGATTTTTACTAATGTAATATAACTTATGAAAGCATAATTTGGACAAAGAATCCATTTTCCAATGAACCACCAAATACCATTATTTACCACTAATTTATAACACATGGCTTAAGTACAATGATAATGCATGTGTTTTATAAGCTAAGTGTGAATTCAGATCAACATAAATAATTATTTTGAAGGGTGCTTTATCAGAAATTATGTCCAAAATTCTACTCTATATTAAAACAAGGCTTCACATTATTTATGTGAGTAATGTTAACATTGGACAGAAGAAAGTAGAACATAGTCAAAACTTCTAGAGTATGTATATTATTTGGCAATCTAACTCATAGATTAAAGTATCTGTGTCAATGGGGTGCCTGAGTGGCTCAGTTGGTTAAGGCTCTGACTTTTGATTTCAGCTCAAGTCATGACTTCACCATTTGTGGGATCGAGCCTCATGTCTGCACTTACAATATGGAGACTGTTTGGGATTCGCTCTTCCTCTTTCTATCCCCCTCCCCACTCATGCTCTCTCTCCCTTAAAATAAATAAATAAACTTAAAATGTTTAAAATATCTGTGGGTCATTAAGTAAGAAGAGAAAAGAACAGAGACTTTCCTCAAGCATATATATATATATATATATATATATATATATATATATACACATATATATATATATATATATATACACACACACACATATATAGGCTGGAATATATTGGAATTGACTTATTCCAGAGCAAAGACCTATCAATAAAACATGACTACAATTCCTTTTTTTTTCTATACGTTACTCAGTGCTCACTATGATAAATGTATTGACTATATTCCCTATGCTCTACTCTTTATCTCTGTGACTTTCATTTTATAACTGGAAGTTTGTACCTCTTATCTCCTTCACCTATTTTACTATATGCTATTGACTATTTTACTTTTTAATCATTTTATACTGGTTCATTAGGGGAGTAAGCCTGTTTGAGAGTAATCACGTAGACATACTTGTGATATAGCTAGTATATATTAAATAAATGTGGTAGGATACTTATATTAACCATCCAAAGGTCCAATTGCCTGCTCTATAGATCCAGTGAAAATACTGGCATTGAAATGGTGAACCTGCATGAAGTTCTCTAGAATGTCAATACATTCAAGATCCCTTCTATGTATATTGTGTCTACTATGTTAAAGAGCAAGAGATTAGCACAGTCCTAAAGCTCTGTGTTCAATATAAATGTAAACTGCATTAGATCCTCCTCCTTGACCAAGATAAGAAAATAATACATTTTCCATATCAACAGGACTAGCCATGTACCAGACGCTATGTTGGTCTGTCCTAGTAAAGATACCACCTCCTCACAGAGACTGATTACACTACCCTTGGTTCAATTTATGATAGTCCATCAGCAGTGACCATGGTACTTATGGTTTTCTCAGGCGTCATTACAGTGAATTAAAATTTTTATTAGGGATACCTTCTTTAAATAATTAAGAGTACCACTTGAATCCTTCAAATTTTTGAGTGTGCCATGTACTTTTATGCTTCTTCCTGGGTTCCAATATGGTTTCTTATTTACTATCTTGTCCAGTAGCAATGGAGTCATTTGCTTTTTCTCAGACTTTCCTTCTATAATAGCTCTTACTTTACAAAGCATAGAATCAATACAAGTAGCCTACCAGCCAAAAATTATATCCAGCCTAATTTTGTACTCTGGAACCCAGCAAGTGACCACACTATAGATCTGTGGCCACTATGACATGAACTGAGGCCAGGTTTTCATTTATCATCTAGACTTTTTACAACCTCATTTTAACAAGGGGATATGATGGCATTTTGTGTTCTCTGTTGTCAATGTCAACTAACATCCAGTATCCAAAGACCTTAAAAAGATATTAGTATCTCTCTTTCCTTTTATATTTCTCGTTTTTCTGTAAATATATTTATGTCCATTTGGCAAAGCATTGGGTGAAGAACTACTGAATATATTTGTATGTCATTTCAGGCTTCTATTTCAATGGTCACAATTTCCCTTTTAATCAATGGACTTTGTATGTCTAAGAACTGACTCAGTTCCGCAAACTAAGAGACTATGATTTTCTATTTTGTTATCTGACGTCAACCTTCTGCTTGTCTTGATCACTTTGCATTATATAAGTCAAGCAACATACTTCATGACTGTTCATCTATCTTGTCCTTAGGAACTATTAGCTAATGTCAAGGCCTTTCTGATCTTACAGACATTACGCAATTATGTTCACCTAGCCACTGAATTAAATGCTATCATCTGGTCTCTGCTATTCTGTAAACTTACAAGCCACAATGACAATGGAGAGCCCCATTCCATAACATTTCCTATCTTCAACCCTGGCCTACAGAAGAAATACACCACTGAGCTACTCAACAATGCAATGGAGTATCCCCACTCTATTCACACATTTTATAATTTTAGACATGGGCAAATTCTCTGGGCCTTCCTAGGGAGTAGAATCAAATGGTACATTTTTTGGTCTTATATAATAAGTCAATTCTATCAAGTCTAATTTTCTGAACATTTTGAGCCCTTCCTCAATACACTACCAAGGCAGTTCTGCAATCCCACCCATTTAAGCATAAGCCTTCTATTTTTCCAATTTAAATTTCCAACTGTCCCATTTCAACAGCCAACAGCATATACATATAAAACATGTTCCTTTTCCAGAGTTATCAGAGACTACTCTCATTTTTAAAAATCCTTATCTTATCCAACTATAAATTCTTTCCTCCCTGGTCCTCCAGTATCTCTATAAGCCATATTCCCAAATACATTATGTTGGTTATTGCAAGTATGTTAGCCAGAGGCAGTAGTACTTTCATTGAATGATCACTTTCTTTCAGCAGTAGTGACAGTACCCCTCTCTTTAGGGTTTACAAAGATTTAACCTAGTTATTCCACTAGAAGCAATGAAAACAGTCTGAGGTAACACATGAGGACCACAAGCATCATCATGTAAGGTATCCCCTTCATGTGAACACTTTGCTTAATTTCTAAATTTTTTTTACACTTATTTATTTTTGAGCAGAAGTGGGGGAGGGGCAGAGAGAAAATGAGACACAGATCTGAGCTGTCAGCACAGAGCCTGATGTAGGGCTCAAACTCACAAACTGTGAGATCATGACCTGAGCTGAAGTCGGACGCCCAACTGACTGAGCTATCCAGGCACCCCTACTTTGCTTAATTTCAATCAATGAGTAGACTTGCCTGAATGAGGAAAGATTTATGATCCAATGTTTTAAGAGACATTAGGAAATTTCAGTCACCTTTCTTGTATAGATTCCAGGTAGCACTGGTCCCAGTGGAATTAGATATACATGGAACAGACTTGAACCCAACTCAGAGTTTGGAGCTGAGCTAGTCAAGCTTAGATCAGATGAGTAGCAACCAATTCACAGACCACTGGGTGTAAAATTAAATAACTAGTATTCAAATCTCCTGAGTTTGGGAATGGCTGGTCATGCAGCAATATTATCGCAACAGCTGACTGTTACAGAATAGTATTCACTTCAGAAACTGAGTTATTAAATTAGCATATATAATTTCATAGTTTCTCCCAAGAGTCTGGTGATTTTATTATTTTAATATTTGCCAAACTAATGTGTCTATAAATCTAGAACATAGCATCTGTAGGTCACTGTTTATAGGAAGTACTATTCCCATAAAAATTAATTTTCCAATAGCATATATTACAACAGAATGAGAGCTTAGCAATCATTTTGCCTAACTTATTTCAGATTCTGACCAAATAGCTAATCAGCCAAAAAATAACTAAATAGATAGATGTGTGAATGAATGATTGGATAGAATTTAAAAGAACTATGGTTTTCTAGAGACTTACTTTTAAATGTTTGATCTACAACTGTTTAGTTTGTTCATTTTAGCCGACTGTATAACTCACTGAGATATAATTTTCCAACTGTATAGCAGGAATAATCATACCAACTTCCACAGAACTGGTGTGAGTTTATAATGAGATATACATGAATTTGCATACCACACTACATATCACTGAATCTGAAAAACAACAGGCATTCAATCTATGCTGAATTTCCCCCCTCTTCTACTCCTCCTATCATTATATTTAAAGAAGAATAATACTAAACACTAATATTTGTATTATGACTAGCTTCATAACTTTTGTTCTCATAAGAAGAGAGAAGAGACCTAATCATTTTGATACCTCTATCTTAATTTTTGTTAGACTTGTCTAGGTATATTTTTAGTATGATTATGCTGGCTTATCCCATATGTATGAATAATTTGGGAAATCAAGGAAACCATGCCTGTATTTGAATGCCAACATGACAGACATTCTAGAAATGCACACATGGATGTTTATTTTGAATTATTGAGTTTTTCTGGCACTTTACATTGTGAAATATTAATTCATTTTGAGTGTTTTAAAAGATGTTTTGCATAAACAATGGCTACAAAAATGAAATGGAAACTCTAACCAAGACTCTAAAATCACATTTTAAAAAGTGATTATCCATTAATTTAGCTTTTTCTAAGTGTTGAAATGGAATAAATTTTTTTAAAACAAGCAAAATTTCTGGTATAGACAGCTGCTGGTTCTTCCTTGACAGGTTTCTTTACTCTTCCACCACTGATATTTGAATTTCCTATTGACAAATTCACTTTTTCTTACTCAGCCACCAGGTTTCAGAGATGGCCCTGACCCTTGGCTCCAGAGAAGGAAGAGAATGAGGTTCTTGAGTGACGTTAGCCTATCAGCAGATTATGCTACTGATACAACCAAGGAAATCTTTACTGGTGCTTCTAGGAGAAAAAAAGATTAGTCTTTTGAGGAAGACACTCGAATAGACTCTCACTACATGGAAAAGAGGATATGACCTACAGTGTTCCTTTTTTTAAATTTTTTTTTTTTAACGTTTATTTATTTTTGAGACAGAGAGAGACAGAGCATGAACAGGGGAGGGTCAGAGAGAGGGAGACACAGAATCTGAAACAGGCTCCAGGCTCTGAGCAGTCAGCACAGAGCCCGACGCGGGGCTAGAACTCACAGACGGTGAGATCATGACCTGAGCCGAAGTCGGCCGCTTAACCGACTGAGCCACCCAGATGCCCCTACAGTGTTCCTTTTTGATCCCAGAATAAACCTGCATGAAAATGTAATGAATCCAGAGAAAATACAGCCAAGTTGAGAAGGAGAGACTAAGCCCTGATCATATCTCTCGAGTATGAATCTAGACATACCTGAAGTTTCCCTGGACTTTTAAGTTTTCTGAGCCAAAAAATATGAGGCTTGTTTACTGTATCTTGACAAATAAAGCATACTGACTGATTTTTTTTAAAGACGAAACTTATTTATTTATTAAATAAGTAAGGTTTTGTACTCATTTTTAGAAACTCAACATAACATATAAATCTTAGTCTCTGGAATCTTTTCTGTGTGTGAATTCTGCTTTTGCTGTTTAATGGCTGACCTTGGCAAAGTGTGTCAATTGAAGTGATATAACAAAGTGTAAAGACTTACACTTAGAAATAAGAAAAAATTGTTTCTCACAGTTCTAGAGGCTGGAAGTAGAGATCAGGGTTTTAGTATGATCAGGTTCTGGTGAAGGCCTTCTTCTGGATTGCAGACTGCTGACTTCCTGTTGTATCCTCACATGGTAGAAAGAGAGAAAACTGGCCCTCTGGCCTCTTCTTTTTTCTTTTTTAAGCTTAAGTATTTTGAGAGAGAGAGAGAGAGAGAGAGAACATGTGAGTGTGAGTGGGGGAGGAGCAGAGAGAGAGGGAGAGAGAGCATCCCAAGTAGACTCCATCCTGTCAGTGTGGAGACTGAGGCAGGACCTGATCTCACAAATAGTGAGATTATGACTTGAGCTAAAATCAAGAGTCAGATGCTTAGCTGCCTGAACCACCCAGGAGCCCCTCTGGTCTCTTCTTATAAAGGCACTAATCACACTCATCAGAGCTCTGCCCTCATGACATGATAAACTTCCAAAGACCCTACTTCCAATACCTCTAATACCTTTATGCTAGGGATTAGATTTCAAGAGATGAATTTTGGGGGGACAAAAACATTCAGTACATAGCAGTAAATAAATTAATATATTTGTTCCTCAGTTTCCTCATGTATATCATAGAGATAATAGTGTCTACATCACAGGGTGGGTTTAAATAAGCTAGTGTATGTAAAGCACTAGTAACATCTGGCATATAGTATATTCAATAAATGAAGCTATGATTATCATTGCCTTTAATTAATTAGAATTTTATACCATATATATTGAGAATCTTTTCATTGCACTTCTATACAACATGAGCATAAGATATTCCCTTTAAATAAGAGAAAATGTTAAAACAAATATCAATGCAAATATTCAAATATTCCAACTCTATAAATTCAATGAACAACCAAAGGAATTTAATAAAATTTTCTTAGCTTGAATACCGTATCATCAATACAGGAATAGGTTAACAATAAATTGGAAGAAACAGAGAACTTCACTGTGTGGCACACATAAAAGTCTAAATATAAGGAAAAAGTGAATTTCTGAAAAGTTATTAGTAATTCTGTACATTATATATTTAGTAAGAGGCAGGCTAAGGTATACTGAAGCAACCTCAAAATATTACAGGATAAAACAAACAGAAGTTATATTATTGAATTTTTAACAAGTTTTTACTGGCCCACACAATTGTCCTCTTTAAGGTGACTCAGTAAATTAGTTTGTTTTGATCTTGAGAATTTCAGTGAAAGCCCAACACACTAGATACAGTGAGGAAAAAGAAAAATTTGGGAAATGTCACTTCCACTTTCATTATATATTTTATAACTAGGCACATGATCCTACCTAATAGCAAGGCACCTAAGAAATTCAGTCTCCCTTATGCCACAAAAAGAAAGGAAAATGGGATAGTTTCAAGCACTAATTAATATCTGTAGATTAAAAAGTAAAAATGAAATTATTTACAATCTCTAACGAAACTGTAATGTTTTTAAAAATTTTTTTAAATGTTTATTTACTTTTGAAGGAGAGAGAGAGACAGAGTGTGAGCAGGGGAGGGGCAGAGAGAGAGGGAGACACAGAATCTGAAGCAGGGTCCAGGCTCCGAGCTGTCAGCACAGAGCCCGATGCAGGGCTCGAACCCACGAACTGTGAGATCATGACCTGAGCCGAAGTCGGACACCCAACCGAACCGACTGAGCCACCCAGGTGCCTCATGAAACTGTAATGTTTTATATATTAAAATAAAGCCCCTAATTTTAAAATTACAAATTAAACACGATCAAAGTAAATATTAATAAATAATAGTATGTCTGAAAATATCATGAAGGCTATATCATGAAAATCGTCATTAAGGAGGTATGAGTTTAGCCGCCTAAACTGTAATCACCATTGCTTAGAAATATACTATCATCTTTCTACCCTTAATCTTTTCTGATTAAGTCTTTTTTAACTGTTGCATAGTCCCTTTTACAATTGTCTTATTTCTTACAAGAGGTTTCCTTCAAAACCTTTGAGCCTATGGTATCTGATAAAATTAATTCAATTTATTAGAACCTCTCTGGGAAGGCATCAACACTAAAGATTAAATTAGTAAATTCTAAGATACAGTAAAAGATGTTTAGTTCATTATCATAACTCAGAAACAAGAACATGAGGTGATGGCCAGGACTGGAGCTAAGGTGGTTACTCTCTGAACTCCTCCGAATCTAAGTCTTTACAAGATAAGGAGTACTTCTTCCATCTGCTGGTTTCAAATACACACTTAGCAAGAACCACAATCAAACAGGTATTTCTTCTGACCACACCTCCAAACTCTAATTTGGCCTACAGCAGAGCTGATAAGAGGGCTGAAGACTCTTAGCTAGAGGTTTCCATCTCCATTCCATATTTATCATTTACTCAGAATTTCTTTAAAAACATTTATTTAAGTCCCCAAAATAAGACAGAATCACTGAAAAGTCTATGAACTTTGATCGTAGGCAACAGATTTAAAAATCTACTTGTGAATTCCCATGTTCAACAATAATGAAACTACATGTTAGTTTATAATAATTACAACATCTATAACATCATTTCAATTAAAAGAATAAAAAGTATACTAAAATAATGTCTTTAATTTTCTTTTTAACATCCATACCCACAAATATATATATTTTTTACTATCACAGTTTTGTATAAGAAACAATTATGGCACAATTATTTTCCTTTTCATTTATTTATTGTTTAAAAATAGAATGAATACATAGTCTAAATTTATCCTCAAAGGTAGGACAGAGTCATTGTTTGATTGATGAAACTTCCCTTCATCACATGACAGTGTAACTTCAAAGAACTAAAGCAAAAATGGGAACATTGCCTTTGTGTAGTTATTGTTATTTGAAAATAACAGCAAAGTATATAACATAGAATATATATTTTTATATTTAAAGGAATAAAATACAAGAAATTTTTCAGAAAGATGGAAGCTTCATTTTGACATGAATGAGCAATCTTCCCTCTGTAACATAAAACAGTAGCCAGAGGAGGAAAGCTAATAAAACAGGCAGGTTTTTTATAATAGTAAAAAATTATTGCAAGTGACAGAAAACTCAACATTTTAAAATTCTTTAATGAAAATACCAGTATTAGCAAAACTGTGGAAGAAACAGAACTCTCATGTATTGTTGCTAAAAGTGTGGACTGTTACAACCATTACAGGAAATTGTCAGCATCTACTAAAGCTGAGTATGTACCTATCCTTTGACCTGGTAATTACATGCCTAGGTATGCTTCCAACAGAAGTGCATATGTATGTTCATTGGAAAACGAGTTCCAGGGTCGCCTGGGTGGCTCAGTCAGTTGAGTGTCTGACTTCGGCTCAAGTTATGATCTCCCAGTCTGTGAGTTCTAGCCCCGCATCAGGCTCTGTGCTGACAGCTCAGAGCCTGTAGCCTGCTTCAGATTCTGTGTCTCCCTCTCTCTGCTTCTCCCCTCCTCATGCTCTGTCTCTCTCTCAAAATAATAAATAAACATTAAAAAAATAAAAATAAAGAAAAACGAGTTCCAGTATGTTCAGAGCATTACTATAAATAATAGCTTCCAACAGAAACTACCCAAATGCTTATCGGCAGAAAAGCAGATAAATACTGAGGTATAGTCACACAATGGAATCCAGAATATCAGCAGGAATAAACAAACAATAACTACACATGACAATATTAATGCATCTCATAAACAAAATATTGAGCCAAAGAATCCAGACCAAAAAATTCATATATGTTCCATTTATATAAAATTCAAAACTGGTGAAGCTAATCTACACTATGAGATCACAGGACAGGGTTGCCCTTGGATGTTACTGATTAACTAGTGGGGAGCCTAAGAGAAGCTTCTGGAGTAATAATAATGTTCTATTTCTTGACCTAGGCTTAAGTTACACAAATTTGTTCAGATGGTGAAAATTCATTATTTATGATAACTCAAAAATTATACTTTAAATTCATTAACAAAAGAGTGTTGGTTTGCAAACTGGCCCCTGTACATGGAGGGCAAGAAGAAACCAAAGAAAGAAGCAGACCACTCCATTGGTAGGTGGCAGGTTTAACAATCAAGGGAACTTACCTTTGAGGTTTGTCTTCAACAGCTACAAGATGAGATCTCGGCACCTACCCAACAGAATCTTAGATGTTTATACAGAGGCCTTAACTAGGTTTAGGCAAGTATACTGTTCAGATGGTCTCAACAACACTTACTCTCTCAAAGTTGCATCCTTGAAAATAGCTCCTGCTGTGGGAATGGTGGACAGAACATATATTCCTAGGGTGGGGGATGGGTGAGGAGAAGCTTCTGGATGTGTTGTCTGGTTTGAGCTCAGCGATGAACCAGCAGTCATACTCTCTTGATGACCTTTTTCAACAAAGAGGCATCTATTACAAACTTTAGATGTAACACAAGCTTCAAACAACCTGTTTCTCAGGTACACAAAGTGTGCCTGTTTTTCAGCTCTTTTCTCATCTGTGTTGAGTTGTGAGGCTATGCATGATGTGAAGAGCACCTCCAGCCACTACAGGTCTTTCCTTTCAAATATAAACTCAGTGGAGAAATAAACTTCTCATTTCATAAATGCTTTGTGCCTGAACAGCCGGTACTCAGCTATGTGACCATTCTTTGAGCCAATCAACAGAGCTACCTAAAATAGAATGTGCTGAATATTGTTTCACTCAAATATTCACCCAGAGTTTAGTGTGGGGGCATTTTCTTCCAAATTATTTGGACTGAAAAATGGGAAACAGATTTTCTATCTCTAAAAACAAAAAAGCAAGCAAACAAACAAACAAGCATTTCTGTTTACTTACCAGAAATAGAGTGAATGGATGCTATGTGTCAGAGGTCAAGATAACTCTCAAACAATAGAGAGCAGATATGGTTTGACATTGAGGAGGATCATGAATATAGCTGCTCAGGTGAGCTGAGTTATTTCCCATTCCTATGGTGGGTGATGTAAGCTAGCAGGGATGATTATTGCCTGTGACATCACTGTGGTTGAAAGCATGAGCAAGCAAAGAAAGTCAGTGAGAAAATAAAAACAAAGGGGGAAACAAAAATGAGCCATCTTACAGGAAGTGGAACTGAAGTCCACAGAGACAAAGTAACAGAGTCTATCAAGGATATCAAATATAGAACAATTTGAGAAGAAACAACAACAAAACAGAATGGATTTTCAATTTAAAATTTTCAACAGTTAAACTGAAAAAATAGTTATGGTTGAAATTTAACTTGACCAGGAATATCTACTGAAAGAAATACAAAACATATAAAGAGTATAAATGATGAAAATCAGTAATGAAAAATGAGTTGAGGGCATAGATAAGAGAATTTTCACCTGTATAAAAGGAGTCCTCAAATTAAAAAAAAAAAAAAGTGATAGAAGAGAGATAATATTTAAACAAATCAAGAAATTTTATTTTATTTGAAGGAGGATTTGTGCCTGAAGATTGACAAGACTCCCTAGGTCCCAAGGAGGATTTATTAAAAAGGTCATTTACTTAGATATATCCTAGGGAATATTTTGAATTCCAACAGTAAATATAAAATCTTATAAGCTTCTAGAAGAGCAAGTAACTTTTAAAGGAAAGAGAATATGACTAAATCTGACTTACTTATAACATTAAAATTTAGCAGTCAATGAAATATAATCTGCCAAGACCAAAGCAGTTATAGTCAACTTACTATTCACCTATCAGAGAAATGGAATGATATTTTCAGGTCTAAATAGATTCAGAATATCTATCACCCATGTGTTCTGAGGAAAATAATTACGAAAAAACAACAACAAAATGACAATTAAATCAGAACTAAGATATTATAAAAGATGAGGATCATATTGAGGAAAGAGTGGTAAGTAATGACTTGCAATTTACATAATTGACTCTAAATGGATAATGTTATTATGATTGGGAAATTGTAATTGTGCCATAAAGTAAGGTTTCCTAAAAGAAATGAGACAAATTATGAGGAAAACCCTAAATCTAAATCAACAAAATCTAGGACCTTGAAGCTATAGAGAATGAAAAAAGAATAAAAGCATTTTAACTGTCACATCTAGAAAAATGATATGCAACAGAAACTGTTCAAAACTACCCAATACCCATTTTGTTTCTCTTCCTTACAATAGAAATTCAATGTTACTCATGGCATGATGTATCCAAATAAAACATGACATTTTCTGCTATGTCTTATAGTTGGAAGAGCTTCGTGACCAAGTACTAGGCAACAGATGCACGTGGAGGTTTTGATTTGATGGCTGGAAGGCTACTAAATAGCTGCTGACTGAACTGAGATGTAGGAAGGCCTATTTTGTCTTCTCTCGTTCTCTTCATTGATGCCTGGAACATGAATTTAATAGCTACAAGTCCTTGAAACAAAACAATAGAGTCAAATTAAAAATACACAAACAGGGGCGCCTGGGTGGCGCAGTCGGTTAAGCGTCTGACTTCAGCCAGGTCACGATCTTGCGGTCCGTGAGTTCGAGTCCCGCGTCAGGCTCTGGGCTGATGGCTCGGAGCCTGGAGCCTGTTTCCGATTCTGTGTCTCCCTCTCTCTCTGACCCTCCCCCGTTCATGCTCTGTCTCTCTCTGTCCCAAAAATAAATAAAAAACGTTGAAAAAAAAATTAAAAAAAAAATACACAAACATGGGGCGCCTGGGTGGCTCAGTCGGTTGAGTGTCCAATTTCAGATGAGGTCATGATCTCCTCGTTTGTGAGTCCCAACCCCACGTCGGGCTCTGTGCTGACAGCTCAGAGCCTGGAGCCTCCTTCAGATTCTGTGTGTCCCCCTCTCTGCCCCTCCCCTGCTCGTGCCCTGTCTCTCTCAAAAATAAATAAACATTTAAAAAAAATACACAAACATGAGCACACATGTACATATGTATGTAGAAGGAGGAAGAAAATACTGTGAAATATGCAATATGAAAGAGGAGCTTATACAGATTTTGAAAGACTACTACATATTATTATCAAGAAAAGTAAAATAAAATCTAGGTGATATGGATTATTTACATGCAAAGTACAAAAGATCAAAATTAGCCAAGAAACAGAAATTGTAAACATACTGTAGAAGAAATTATAAAAGTGATTAAATGTTGAAAGATAAGATCAACTAGATTTTATTGCAATATTTTTAGTAATTAAAAAATAAAAGAAACATTAAATATTTATTTATAGAAGAGTAGTTAGATAAACTGTTAGCACATTCACACTATGAAATATTATGCAACTATTAAACAGAATGATTTCAATCTCTATTAATGAGATCATATTTAAATGATGTATTATTGTGTGAACAAAACAGTTTGTAGTATTGTATTAGGGAAATATTAATTAATTTTAATTTATTTTGTTTAATAATATCAAATAGCAAAACTGTGCAGTAATAATAGCAATATTGGTTTTCATGAGACACTGAATTCAAAAGATTCACAAAAGATTTAGGGAATAAATAGAGGCACAAAGAAAACCTACTTAAGAGGCGATTGTACTTGTTTTCTATTCTGCAATGACAAATTACCTCAAAGTTAATGACTTAATACAATTTTTTTTTCTTTTATAGTTCTGGAGATCAGAAGTTTAAAAGCAAGGTATTATCGGAGATATATCCATTTTAGAGCCTTTGGGGGGAAAAAATCTATTTCCTTGCTTTTTCCAGAATCTAAAGGCAATCTACATTTGTTGGCCCATGCCTCCTTTCTTCATTTTGAAACCACATCACACCACCTTCTGGTTTAGACATCATATCTCCTTTTTCTGTCTTTGATCCTCCTGTATCCCTTTTATAACTACCCTTGTTATTACATCAAGTCCACCCAAATAATCCAGAATAATCTCCGCCTCTCAAGATCTTTAACTTAATCACATTTGCAAAGTTCCTTTTACCATAGAAGTTACATATTTAAAGGATCTTTGTATTAGGATGTGGATATCTTTGGAGGGCCATTCTTTAGCCTACTACATCCATCAATGACTTCAATGCATTAATACAATAATAGCCACTAACCTAAAATTATTAGTATATTTACTAACTTTTTTCCTACTAAACTGAGAAAATCTATACAATCTGAATGTTATGTATCCAAGCTACAAATGAAGTCAGGATGTAGAGTTGAGGCAATGCTTTCAGTTCTAAAAAGTTAAAACTAAAAATGGATTCTTCTAATAGAAACATTAAAAAAAATAAATATAGTCACATAAATAATTCAAAAAATGAAGAAGGAAAGAAACTTTTCAGCATAGTTTCTGATTAATTGCACATAATAAAGGGAAAATAACTAGTAAACTGGCAAATGCAAATTAGGTATAAAATCTAAACCCTTCACTGAAATTATGCTATAACACTGAAAGCCACCTTAATCATGTTAATTACATGCCTAAGTATATTTTGATTGAATATACAGAGAACATATAACTTTAAATGCATCTAAGACTTTAATTTTAAGGAAAAGACCATCTTTACTTAACACATCAAGTGAAATTTGTCATTGTTATTTGTTAGATTTACATTAATAGTTAAACAAATAAATATTTTCATCACAAAATCCAAAACCATAATCAAACTGATAAAATCTGAGGTAAATTATACGATGTTTTAATAAAATAAGAGGGAGGTCCTTTCATCAAGCATCTTGTTTATAGTTCTTCTGTTGATATCTTCCATCAGGAAATATAGTACATAGAATCTGACAATTTTACTATTGGAAACAGACTGGCAGTTATTCAAGTAAATGTCTTTACAAATCAGCAGAATAAAGCATAGAAGAATTCACTTATTTATTCAAGACATACCACTAATTAGTATGAGAGAAAAAAATCTACAACTATAACAAAGAACTCATATAATGCAGACGTTTTATTTTTGAACATATCATAAAATCCCATTGTAAACATTAGTGTTGCAAATGTGTCTGGGGAAATTAGTTTAAAGAATTATTTTATTCTAGGTTGTTTCCTCAAGAGATTTTGCTCTTATATAATAGGTGATTTATGTCATGAAAAATGTCAAAGTGGCAAGCATCATCTCTTCAAAAAAGTCTGATTATTTATATGCTAAGTAGCATTAGATTTTACAATGGCTATTTATAATTCCATAGAAAATTAGTCATACATGACAAAACATTTAAACAACACCTATAACCCCAAATGGTCCGATGCGTCAGATGTCGATGTTAAATACTACATTTGCCTTGTTAATTGCCATGTATTTAGAAAACTACTAACCATGAGCAATGTATATGTAACATATAATTGTTTTATTTATTTCTTCTTTACACTTAATGAAATAAAATTTTGTAGATTGAGAAAGTTGCTTCATTGATTTGTTCTAAATGTTCAATATGGCAGAATAAAAATGTAAACTTTTGCAATGAAATAAATGCTTTTGAAGTAATGAAAAACCAACTAGAAGATAATCACTGTAAGATATTCTCTTGATAAGTGACTTTTAGGTAATCCTTTGGGGAATATCAAAATATATATGTTCAGTACATGAACTGAGAGGCAGACTCAGTGGTTAATTTTAAATTAAACTATATAAAGTTGGTTGTGATACTTGTGTACAAACAAAAGCACCTGATCTATTTAAAAATGTTTTTAATGAATATGTTATCTACCAATATTTGAATTGATTGTCCACTTATGTAATTTTATTGACTATAATGTTTGGTATAATCCAAAATGTCTAAGACATTAAAGAGATCCTTAAGTAGAAATAAATTTCATACAAAGGAAATCATTCTGATTAAATTTGTAGGTTAAATCACTAGCTTGGTCTATGTTATCATGAAACATTATTAGGAAGAAAAGCAATTTTTTTCTTGGTCATATGATTCAGAAGAGTTCTGAAAAATATATTGTTGCATTACTTTTCCTGCTGAAATTTGAATCATTATTCTTGAGACTATTCTGTTAAGCCTAGATGAATATGTTAAACAATTATATTAACAGCTCACTATTGAAAATTAAAGTTGGAGTTAGATACAACAAACAATGGAACCAGTTTGTGAGGAAGAAGAAGAGGAAGAACAAAGAAGAGGAGGAAGTGGGGGGATTAAAGAGGAAGAAGAGGAAGAAGGTTGTGATGAAATTCACTGATAGATTATAGGTTGGATGAATTGATTAACTGATATTTTTACTTTTCAACTAATGCTATTAGCATTGTGTCAAGAAATACAAAATCAATTTCTATCTACAAATCTTGCTTTGTAGCAGATCTTATAATTACTTATATAATTTAAACTTTATTAATTTATTCATTTGTAACTCAGCACAAAATATTGAAAAATCTCATTCAGATATAATGCATAATAAATTGAATGAACTAACAATTGATAAAGCAACATATAGCTGTCAATGACAAAACACATGCATTGGGATGTATTGGTCAAAGCCTGTTCCTGTGATAAATTCAAATGTATTATACTTCTTATGAACATTCATGACCTGAGAAGTGAATCTATCCTGCCCTGCTTTATGGCCTCCTCCATTTACTCAAGGACTCCTCATTATTGTGACCCCCAAAGCTACAAATGTCTATATATATCTAAAATGAATTTAATAATAATCATAATTTCAGGGGAAGTTTTAAAGATTAAATAAGTCATGTGTATGAAGCCCTTAAGCATCATATATTATAGATATGATATATTTAAAAATTTATTTTTTATTTAATACCAAAGAATAAATTCAGCTATTTGTATATTTTCTGAGGTTACTAGATATTTGAAATTTCATTAGCCAGTGTAATGATGAGAAAAAGATACCCAGTTAAAACAATGAATATACATATGTAAGCCCATCGATAGGTGATTGATGGACAAATAGTTGGGCTTTGTCCAAATGGGCTATGCTGTTTCTCGTGAATCTTAGAGATGCTCTACCAAACATAGAAATAGCATTAGCAATTCAGGATTCATTAACGTAATATAACTTCTTAAAATTGATAGTAAATATTTATCTTGTTTTATTGTCCAATTGTAACTTTTTACATGAACAACTTTTCATTTTCCTGTAACTTATTTATAATGGACTGAAAATGAAACGTGAATATATATATAGAAAATTCCTTGACATTTAACTCATTGAGAGCTCAAATGTAATAAAAAGACTCTTACATTCAAATTTATTTACTAATCCTTTTAAATTCAAGTATATTTCTATAAATCTGTCGTGTTTGTCCTCTCATAATACCTCTCAAAGCAATAATGTTTCAATAATTTTAATCATTGGCATTAATTTCCTTTTAGAAAGCAAAGTTAAAATTGCTTTCTAGAGTTCTCAGATTTGGGGCAATTCAGTACACTGAAATTGTACCATCACTTGGCCTTGAAGGATTTGAAAACCTAAAAGAATAAATTCAGTTCTCAAAAGTTCTTAAATAAAGGTCCCAGTGAGTATTGGGAAGAATTATAAAATTATTTTATTGTAGTTTTATAGCTGGACAACTTGGTTTTTATCTTTTTTTTTAATCCCAGAATCCATCCAGGATACCACACTTCATTTAATTGTCTTGTCTCTTGGCTGTGACAGCTCATAATTAATATTTTCAACTGATATTCTAAACATCGGATTTTTAAAAATTTTACTGTAAATTACTCTTTCCTTTTAGAATATTAAAATTTACAGTAGTAGAAATACTCTAATATTCTCAGGAGTATTTGGTGGACTCTACTCTGTATTAATACTGTCTTCCTACCAATTAAATCTCAAATTTATTTTGTACTACAGCATTCTTCACACAAACACCTGTACCACTGAAAGTTAATTAATATTCTTACCTTTTAAATCAGGCTAGTTCTGGTACTGTGTAGGCAAATAATTTCTCTTGAAATGTTTACTGTCTTTCCTGAAGAAATAATATAGAAATTATTTCTAAATGATCCATGAGTATAGATACAACATCTTTTTATAATACATTGGTACTTGTATTGGAATCCTACCATGAATAAATACATAATAGCATCCTATTGAATCTGTTTCAGGTCTTAGTGTGGAAAACTGAGTGAAAACTCTTATTTTTGTTAAAGGTCATTCAAGAATTTGCCTCTTTGTAGAATTTAGGGCACATATCAGGAAGGAGGGCTTAAATTTGGATGATTGGCATAAAAAATCACTATAAATATCTTTGCAAATATATACATTGATGAAAAAATGAATCTATTGAAATAGTTTTGCATATAACTTTCTAATAAAATGTGGCAGATTCTAATAAAAAATTCTCTAATGGCTGAAAGAGTTGAAGAAGCACACAAAACTGTCTAAATTATTTTCTTAATTAGACATTGGTCTGAAAATTTCAGCCTAAAAATTTGATAGAAAAATATAATTAAAAACTCCTGGGAAGCAGCACCATACCCAAGAGAGTCCAACATGTAGAGAAAAAAGCAACATGAACAATCAGAATATATCCACCATAAAATCAAACTATTGGTGAGAGAGAATAATTTGAATAAAAATATAATAATTCTTAAAGAATTTCAAGTATTTCACATATACACACAAATTTCCACTTCTTTTTAAATATGGTTTCTATAGCTGCTATCTAACTCATAACAAATAATCACAATGTTATTTTAAATACCATTTCCAGAAGCGATCATAATTTTAATTTTAATAAAAAATTAAATTAAATTTAATTTAAATTTAAAAGTTAAGTACAAAAAATAAAACTATTAATCTCACCAGTGAACATACATTAAAAATATTAAATAAAACATTAGGAAATTAAAAGAGTAATTTATTTAAAAATAAATACTATTCTAAGTATTTATTCTATTCTATTCTAAGACCCTCACACACAGTTGTCATACTAAAGGCAGCCAGCACCTCAGGAACATGTGTCTTCTATTTTGGTTTCTCACATTACATATTCCAAGTCTCCATTTAGAAGGCAGAACTTAGCTACCAGGCTCCTTTCTTTCCACCTGATTCAAATGCAAAAGCATACAAAGGCCATTTGCCTCAGGGGAGAAGAGGAAGAAATTGCAAGTCCTAGAGTCTAAGGTGGCTAATGTCCAACATTAAGTTCCTTTTTCTGTGTCATCAGAACATTTTTTTTCTCCTGTGTCTGTACCCAGCTACATTGGACTTGAGCTTGTCAGCAATATGTTGAGGAGGTCTGTGCATTTTTCAGTCTGAAAAGCTCTGAACTCTATTGGAGATATACTGAATGGCTGATATACTACAGTAAATTCCTTTTTTGCCTAAGCTATTTAGAAGTGCTATTTGCAAGAAAGAATTGTGACTGGCACACAGCTTATAACAGTATTTCAAGTATTTTAAAATTGCATCAATCTCTCAGTAGATTCAATTCATTAACAAATTAAGAGACAAACATATGATTACAAAAACTGTGCCAAATTAACACTGGATTGTATGATAAACGACACTGAAGATATACGCAAATTAAACCTAAACAGCATGGGGGCACCCATGCATTTAATGACAATGCAGCCCAGGGCCTATATCTTATAGATATAAAACTAGCAATATATATAAAGATATATCCTGTAGCATATTCATAGTGGTAAAAAATTACAAAGTGAATGTCCCTTAATAATAAAATGGTTAAGTAAATGATTTGTATCTCAGACATGTAATATTATGAAGGTATTACAAAAAATGACAATTCTATTTGTCTATTTGACAATTTTCATTTTTCTAAATGATTCCATCAATTATTGAGTGAAAATAGAAAGATACAGATTGCAGTATATAATACAATCTTAGTTTTAAACTCAAAACATGACAAAAATATATTCTTTGTATATATATAATATATATATGTGTATATATATATGTGTATATATATATGTGTATATATATATTATATATATATATATGTACACTCATAACCTTATGTATAAGGTTACATGAATCAAGAGAAGAGAATGAACGAATAAACACTTGGTTCTTAGCATGGGTTAGAACTTGGTCAGGGAACATGGTGAGATTAATGGCTGGGGTGTTATGCTTGGAGTAGATAGAAGATGTCAAGAAAGATAAAGCTTGCAAAAAGGAAAAAAAAGTAGAGAGATTCAGATAACACAGAAACAAAAACAAAAAAAAAATGTAATACCCAAACATAAAGCAGCATGTGTGCTATGACTCATGTTATGTAATTTGCATGCATGATGATATTAGCTTGAAAATGAAAGACACTGTTTCTTTATAGCATAAACATATGGAGGCAAATATCATGAAAAACTCTAAAGTGGAGGGTATGTGCCTCAAAGGAATGGACCATAGTAGGGGAGGGTGACCACAGAATTACTGTTCATTGCTGGTTTTTTGTTGTTGTTCATTTGTTTTGTGTGATAATGAGACACTTGTATTCTCCCAGAGAAGCTGAAAGGTGTGTTCTACTATGTTCTAAGAATGTAGTTTGATATGAACAGAGAAGAACTTAGGGAAGTCATAAGACAACTAGATTCTCTGGGAATCAAAAAAGCCTTAGGAGAGCTTTTACCTGGGCCAGGAATAAAACAGCTGTTTATGTTTCAACTTCACACAAATTTACAGAGAGTAATTCTCTTATCAGAGTACCTTGAATAGTGGTACAGGTGGAGATCACCACCCCAAAGGCTATCTATGAAACTGGGGAATGGAGAGAAAAATTTTTATTTATTTATTTATTTTTAAGAGTTTCACTTTGGACCTAACTATCAAATGTCAAATTCCTCAAATTCACAGGCAAAACAAGCGTAAACTTATGAAATGTCTTGATCTAACTTTCAAAATATTTTTAATTGAGATATAATTGGCATATAACAATATATTAGTTTCAGGTATACAACATTATGATTGGATATTTGAATATATCGTGAAATGATTACTAAATAAGTCTAGTGAACATCCATTACCATAAACAGTTACAATTTTTTCTTATGAGAACTTGTAAAATCTACTCTATTAGCATTACTGTTTGTTTTTATTGTTGTTTCTGTTGTTAGCCTTTAGTGTCACTTCACAATTTAAAGAAGATACATCTATTGCATTGGTAAAGTTAATACAAAATAAAGTTTAAAGGCAAAATCAAATGTTCTTCATGTGGATCCTTTGCCTTATTTTAATGGCTTTCCTCTATTTAATTGGCTGCTCAAAAACATAAACCAAGAAGGAAATTACGGAAAAAATGAGGCTCACAATAGTAAGAATATTTTAATTTTTCCCTTTTTAACTACACTGAAAAAGTAACATACACATGAAACTTTTCTGTTTTGCAAAACATGTAGTAAGGCCAGGAACTGTTTTTAGACTTCAAAATATTTTTCTAGCTAACCAAACTACAGTTTTCATTTCTGTTTATTTTTAACAAATTACACTTTACCATTGAGCTATCTCACATGCCATGCCGTCCCCTTCCTTCATGCTTTCCTGGATCTTCCTTAATTGCTTCTGCTCATCCTCACTGCAGTTCTGGGTTATTCACCCTGAGGTTCTCCTATATTGGGTTCACTACTTTCTTTAAAGTAGCTTTGTGAATTAAATATTTATCTTAATTTGAGTATGTCATCTCTTCTTGATATCCTGAGAGATAAATTTATGTCAGAAGTTGTAATTTCTTTTGATGATATGGATGATGCCTTGTGCCTCTTTTCATCTTTGTATCTATCCAGGGCAAAGTTCCTTCAGTGTAGTAGATACTTAATAAATACGAAACCAATTGTTACAGATATCATCTTGAGATGAACATATTACAGAGAATTCTATGCATTATATATAATCTTAACAGAACCACTGATTCAGTCTTCATTTAACCAGCAGTGGAAATATGTTAAGAGTTTATTTTGACACTACAGTGACTCCAAACTGAAAAAAAAAGGCAAAGCTGCCTAAAACACTTAAAAGAGTCCCCCTTTTAACAGTAGATCATACACAATACAAAATATTCAAGGATTTTTTCTTAAAACATTATTTTTAATTACTTAAAATTGAATGTGAGATATAATAATTTTTAGTAGTTCACTAAATACCAATTATCATGAAATAAAGTCTATAGAAGTAAGATGAATCAATGTGGGAAAATAGCTTTTATTTTTCACAAAATGTTGAAATTCTAAATCTAGAAATCACTACCTGGCATTTTCACTTTAATGCATTTTCCTCTTACATTTTCTACTGATGCTTCTGAAAGACACTTCTGATAATACAAGTCCCTCTAGTGGCATCTGAAGTGAAATTTGTAATATAAGTAAAAAGTTATCATTTGTTGTTAGTGCTTGGAAAATACATTAAGAAACTTAAAAATTTCTTGATAAAACTGACATTTGGAAGTTATGATGCAATCATTTATTTATTGCAACTTTTTTTCATTCTGACATATGATATATAAGTATTCTTTGTATAAACTTTTAAATTGATTAATAAGAAGGTAACATTTTCCAACTTGAAAGGGACAGTTTGGTATGCAGCAAAAGGGATTATATTTCTTAAGGAACTAATCTGTGCTAGGTGTTTTATCCATTAATTCATCTAATTTGATCAGCCAACAGATTTTATCATTTCTACTTTAAAATTAAACAGGGGCGTCTGGGTGGTTCAGTCGGTTAAGCGTCTGACTTGGGCTCAGGTCGCGATCTTGCGGTTGGTGATTTCGAGGTTCTTGAGTTAGAGCCCCACGTTGGGCTTGTGGAGCCTGCTTCAGATTCTTTGTCTCCTCTCTCTGCCCCTCTCCCACTCGCACTCTGTGTCTCTGTCTCTCTGTCTCTCTCAAAAGTAAATAAACATTAAAATTTTAAAAAATAAAATTCAGAAACTAATGTTACATGTCTAATTAGTGACAGAACATGGGGTTCAAACACAGGTTTATCTAAGGATTTTTTACTATACATTCCCCTTAAGATAAAATGGTTTAAAAATGAAGAGAAAGACTGACATGAAACCAGAAAATTTTGACAGCTAATTCTAAACTGACAAGTAGAAGGGCAATACTAAACTGTAAGAAGGTGAATGAGTCAAAAGAGATTTTTAAATGTCTGAATTCAGATGTGATTAAATTGACTCTCACTCTCTCCCATATTTTTTCTTTTTAACCAGACAATATCTTACTGAAAAGTAAATTGATAAGTATCTTGCTTCATTTTAAATTTGACCATTTAGTTTATTATATTTATCATGATACTCACTCTCTGATTTCTGTTGAAATTATGTAAGAGATACTATAGTAAACAATATTGGTCCATGTCAAGATTGAAAATAAAATATACAAAACTTATATAATAGGCTATTTCTTAACATAATCTTGATTTTTAGTCTAAGAAGCCAACAGAAAGAAGCATAGTTGCATAGGAGATAGGAAAAACCTATTTTGGAATTTTTTCCCCCAGTTTTCCCTAAGAAAACTATAAAATATCAAAATTTTGACAATTCTTTGTTTCTAGTTTAATTAAGGTGTAATCTCTGAAATATAATCATAGTATTATTTTAGTATTCATATTTCTGGATCTGGTTAATATTTTTAATATCATGTGTTTATAAAAACAAATTTAATATTTGCCCACTGCCAATCATTACCAGTATGACCCCAAACTGGCACTTCTTTTAGGCAGGAAAAAATAATTCTTGTATTTCCATATTATTACCTAATTAAATCTACTCTTGAGATGCTAGCTCTTTCTCTATGCTGGGGATGAAATTTCAGACAAGACCCAGAGCTGGCTGCTCTTCACAAAAATATTCTCATTTGACTGGAAGAAGTAGGATGGAGATTGTCCCTGGATGTGACAGATGCTTAAAGCTGACTTTCCCCTTAAAGGCATTTTCATGGGCATAAAGAATGTAGGGCATAGAGATCCTATATCTCTGGTGATCTTTCTCTAAAGTGTCTTTGGGGGCACCTGGGTGGCTCAGTTGGTTAAGTGTCCAACTTCGGCTCAGGTCGTGATCTTGCGGTCCGTGAGTTCGAGCCCCGCATCGGGCTCTGTGCTGACAGCTCAGAGCCTGGAGCCTGTTTCAGATTCTGTGTCTCCCTCTCTCTGACCCTCCCCCGTTCATGCTCTGTCTCTCTCTGTCTCAAAAATAAATAAACATTTAAAAAATAAAAATAAAAAAAAAATAAAGTGTCTTTGACGTGATGTGCATCTTCTCTGGCTATTAGCAGATAATTCACAGTTTGTCCTCTGGACTTTCAGCATTACAAATCCAATCTCTCAGCAGTCATTGACCAGACCATCTAGGTGGACATTTTGTTTCTGTGGGAAATGCTCACATGTAGCCTGTTGTCCTTGGAAGTACAGAGATTTTCGAACCTCAGCTCGTATTCAGATTGTTTCAGCAGGCTTCTCAACCTTTCGATACTAGGCTATTGTTTTCAACAAGATCATCAGTCTCTATTTGCGAAGCCCACACCCATTTCCTTGAAAGGGACTGAAAGCATACTCTTAACAGAATAAAGTGATGACAACATCCTGTCCTTTACTTTCTTCTGCCTTATATTCCCCAAACTGCATGTGTTAAAAACCACCACTTGTATTGACCAGAAACTGTGTAAGCTGGAAAAATAAAGACTATCAGTCTCCAGTTTAAACAAGCCCACCCTGGGGGCGCCTGGGTGGCTCGGTGGGTTAAGCTTCCGACTTTGGCTCAGGTCATGATCTCGCGGTCTGTGAGTTCTAGCCCCGCGTCGGGCTCTGTGCTGACTGCTCAGAGCCTGGAGCCTGTTTCAGATTCTGTGTCTCCCTCTCTCTCTGCCCCTCCCCTGTTCATGCTCTGTCTCTCTCTGTCTCAAAAATAAATAAATGTTAAAAAAAAAAAAAAATTTAAACAAGCCCACCCTGGATGAGAAGTACTTTAACTTGATGAATTATTCACATTTTATTATTGGATTTTCTTATATCTGAGTTTTTCATTTATTCTGGATTCAATTCCTTTGTCATAATATGGCTGTAAATATTTTCTTTCGGTTACGGCTTACCTTTTCATTCCTTAAGGATGGTTTTCAAAGAACAAAAGTTTTTTGTTTTGTTTTTTTTGTTTTTTTTTTTTTTATGATGTCCAGATTTTTTCTCTTTAATGTTAAGTGTTTGCTGTATCTGCTATAAAATTCTTTATGTCTTCAAATTTTGTCCCTAGACATCAAATCTTTGGGATGTCATGTAGAAGCTTTATAAGTTTAATTTTTATTTTCATGCCTATGACCTATTAAGAATAAATTTTGTATATAAAGTCAAAGACAAGATTTATTTGTGTATGAGCATTCAGTTGTTTTAGCACTAATTTTTGAAAAAAAAACAAACAAAAAAACTATCTTTCCCCATTGAGTTACCTTGTTAACTTTGTCAAAATTCAATTGCTCATATATGCATGGGTCTATTTCTGGACCATCTATCTTATTCCACTAATCTCTATTTATATTTATGTCAACATCATACTCTCTTGGCTTATAGTATGTCTTAAAGTTACTCATTTAGAAATGGGCACTGTCCCTGCCCACAACTCCAGAGAAGTGGCACAGAGATTTTGACCAATGAGAAAGGCAGGCCATATAAAAAGAGTTTCAATCTCTCCCCAAAGGAACTGACTTTATTTGGAACATAGTGTGGGAATTTCAAGTCTAAAGTTGCTCTCAAAAGTCAATGCACATTTTGAAGATAAGTAATTAAGAAGTGTCATAGTAGTTCCATAGAGCAATAAGGTAAACTGTTGGTAGGCCAGCTAGTTTATCAGAAAGAATCAGAGAAAGAGACATCTAAAAGAATCCTTCCTGGTGTCAGAACAAACCTAAGATTTACTTCTAGAAATACTCTGGCAAAGCAGCCTATATTTAATTAGAACACATGGTTAATGTTTGTACCAGGACACTTTTGAAAATAATAAGTCAATCAGCAACAATTAGTTATTAAAAAAACAACAACAACTGGGTATGATACCAACTGAGGCACACAGGTTAACAGAGGCATCAGGGAAAGGGACAAATTGCTCAGCTAAAGCTATTGTCATCACAGGGTGACTAGGTACATGCTCAAGGCTGTGCCCTCTAAAGAGTGACATCAGAAGCTTCATACTGAAAAGAAAATAAACTTCACTATAATAGTCCAGCTAAGTTACTAAAAACAAAGCCCCAAAGTAGGATAATCAGTAACCAGAGTTGCTATATTACCTAAAATGGACAGCAACCAAAAATGTGGGACAAGCAAAGACACAGAAAAATATGGTCCCTATACAGGGGGAACAAAGTGGGCAACAGAAATCATCTAGGAGAGGGGCATGATATTGGAGTTAGAAGATGAAGACTTCAAAGCAGCTGTTCAAAGAAACTGTGCTCAAAGAAGCAAAGGAGGATATGACGACACTATCTACAGAATAACAATAAAAACATAGAAATTATCTTTTAAAAGAGGAATCCAATGAAAATTCTGGAGTTGAAGAGTAAAATAATTAAAATACAACATTTAGTGGGGTGGGGGTGGGAGGTGCCTGTTTGGCTCAGCTGCTGTAGCATGTGACTCTTGATTTTGGGGTTGTGAATTTGAGTCCCATGTTGGGTATACAGATTACTTAAAAAATATTCAATAGGAAGATCAACAACAGATTTTAACTGTTTGAAGAAGAATCACCAAACATGCAGATTGATAAAGATTAAGAACAAAGAAAAAAAAGAATGAAGAGAAATGAACACATCCATAGGAAAACATGGAACCCTATTAAGTGTACCACCAAAATCCTAATAGGAATACCAGAGAAGAGTAGAGACCAGAAAAAATAGTCAAAGAAATAATGACTGACACAACTCAAATCTGATGAAAAACAATCTACATGTTCAAGAATCTCAACATTGAAAGTAGGAGTAGGAAAGTAGGAGAAGAACAAAGAGATCTACATTTAGATACATCATAGTAAACAGTTTTAAAAGACAGAAAATCTTGAAAGCAGCAAGAGAAAAAGGACTCATTACATACAAAAGAATCCTGATAAGATTAACAGCTGGTTTCTTATCACAAACCAAGGAGGTCAGAGAAAATGGGATGACATATTTAAAGTGCCAAAAAAAAAAGAAAACAAAACCCAAAAAACTGTCCACTAAAAGTCTTATATTCAGCAAAACTATCTTTCAAAAAATGAAGACAAAATACAGACATTTCCAGGTAAATGTAACATAGACTATCCACTACTAGTAAACCCTCCTTGCAAGAAATACTAAAAGAAATTTTTTAGGGTGAAATAAAGTTTTACCAGACAGAATTTGAATTCACATACAAAATGTAAAAGTACCTTGAAAGGTAATTAAATAATTATAAAAGACAACATTAATGCATATTTCTTTTTTTCTCTAAACTGTTTAAAAAAGCAATTATATTAAATAATATGTATTCTTAAGCCTATAACACATAAAAATGTAATAAATTTGACCACAACAACACAAAGGAGGCAAGTGTGAGCAAAACTGTATCAGAATAAGACAATGACACCAGATTATAATTTGGACCCACAGGAACAAATGAAGAGATCCAGAAAAGGTAAATGAGAAAATGAAATTAATGAACTCTATATATATGTATAGAGTTTATTTAAAACTCTTCTCTTCTCTTAGTTTATTTAAAAAGATAAAATGATGTAATAATTATAACCATGTATTATTGGATTTATTACATAAGTAGATATATGTGTAGAAATAAAAACACAAAAAAGAGGAAAATGGAGTATATGGGAATAATGATTCTGTATGTCACTGTAATTAAATTATTACAAATCTGAAGTAGCTTCTAATAAAATGTGCAGTGGCCCTAGAGCAACCACTAGGAAAATAGCTCAAAAATATTTTTAAAAATCATTGAAAGAGTAAAACACTAAAAGAATAAAAATATACTAGAAAAAATTCACTTTACGCAAAAAAAGAGCAACAAAGGGAAAAACAAGACATGAAACATACAGAAAACAAAATATAAAATAAATCCAACTATATCAGTTATAACATTAAATGTGGATAGAATAAATAATTCTCTATTTGACACAGAGAATGTCAAACTGGATAACAAAGAAAGATCCAGCTATATGCTGTTTACCAGAGAATCTTTAGATTCAGAGGTACAAATAGTTGAAAGTAAAAAAGTTATAAAAAGATATATCATGCAAACAACTATAACAAAGGTAAAGTGGCTATACTAATATCAGAAAAAATAAACTTTAAATGAAAAAGTGTTAATAGTATAGAAGGGATATTTTGTAATTATAAAAGTGTTAATCCATCAGGAAGACAGCAATGAGAAATATATATGGACTAATAACAGCCCCCAAATACATGAAGCAAAAAGCAAAACTGACAGATTTGTAGGAAGAAATAGACATTTCAACAACAATAGTTGGAGACTTTAATACACCACATTGAATAAAGGCCAGAAAAATTATAAAGAAGATCAATAATAACAAGTCTAAATTAGACCTAATAGACATCTAGGCTCTTAGACCTAGCAAAATACACATCTTCTCAAGTAAAAACAATAAGAAAAAAAAGCGATAAACCCAAAAGTTGTTTCTTTGAAAAGATCAATAAAACTGACAAATATTTAGGTGGACTTACCAAGAAATAAGGAGAGAAGGTTCAAATTACTAAAACATGAATAAAAATAGAGCACATTAGTACCAATTTTACAAAAGCAAAAAAAAATATGAAGGATAATATGATCTACTATACGAAAACAATTTACATAACATAGATTAAATAAGCAAATTCCTAGAAAGACTCAAATTACAGAAACTGACTCAGAAATAAACTATCTGAATAAACCTAAAAATAAGTAAAGATATTGAATAAGTAACTCAAACACTTTCCACAAGACAAGCCCAGGCACAGATGGCTTCACTGAAGAATTCTGCCAAAGTTTCAAAGAAGAATTAATAATAGTATTTCACAAACTCTTCCAGTAAATAAAAGAAGGAACACTTCCCAACTCATACTATGAGGCCAGGATTTCCCTGAACCCTAAAGCAAACAAAGACAACACAAGGAAATAAAATTATAAGCCAATACCTCTTATGAATGTAGATGCAAAACTCCTCAATAAAATATTTATAAACCAAATCCAGCAAAATAATTATACATCATGACTAGTGGGATTTATCCGAGGAATACCAGGTTGGTTTAAAATCTGAAAATCAATTAATTTAATCCACTATCTTTTAATAGAAGATAGACAGACATAAACCACATGTCATTATAATAGACACAGAAAATCATTTGACAAGATGCAACATCATAGTTTGATAAAAACATTCTGCACAGTAAAAGGTACCCCTTCCATTTGAGTCAGGGAGAAAACTTAGGATTTCAGCCTAGGATGTAGACTGTCCAGGATTTCAGCCTCCACCCTTGGTTGTGCACCTTTGGTCAGTGCAAAAGCTATAAAAAGCTACAAAGCTATCATGCCTGTAGTCTGGGTGAGGCATAAACATGTTGGAAGGACTCAACTGAAGCAACAGAGGTATGTTTTGCATGGTATACATTCCATGTTATGGAATGCCTAAGGCATTGACTGAATTAAGATCCTTAGAGAATTTTCCATGTCCCAGAAAAAACCTGGAGTAGCAGAATGAGTTCCATGCACCCACAAGTAACATGGACATAGCTCAGAGAGCCACCATTACTTATAGGACCTTTAGAAAAACAGTAAGTATGTATTATCGGAAACATAATGGACAGACAGATGAGGAAACACAAGATAAAGGATGCCTCATCAGAAGCTGGTGTGAACTGAAAACGCTGAAACTAGAATCCTTAACTCCAACACTGAGATTTGATGTCCCTAACTCCACCACCTATAACTAATTCTCTTTACAGATAAGAATCATAATCCTGGAGAAAGGCATGTGGAGATCCCTTCTGACAAAATGGAAACCTGAAATTAAAATTAATTTGAGTTATAAGAAATTGTTGTATATCTTGAAGCTGAGTTTGTCGAATTAGATGCATATTTGCTAACTTAGCTTAATAGATGTCATAAATGCCTTTCATAGCCAGGCCCTGACAAGAATTCTAGAGCCTCTTGAAATTACGTTGCTTAACTTACATTTCTGCCACCCAACAAAGGGATATCTTAAATAATGACACATAGTTGAATATAATATCTGAAACTATTTTATGTAGCTCTGTACAAATTCACAAGATAGCAGTGGTACTTAATTGGGAAAACTTTTGGGGGAAAAACTGAATAACTTGACAGATCTTAACTTTAATTTGAACATTTTGAACATTACTGAAAACATTTTAACCATCTGGACTTCACAATATATAGGATCATTTTGTTCAACTTTTACTTGATTACTCAGACAATGGCAAATGCTTATTCCTCTCTATGAAGATTAAAGAACTAACATTATTGCCAGTATTCACTTTCCTAACTCATTGGTGTTCACCTGAAGACCTTCTCCCTAAGGCATCCCAGTCTGTTGTTGATGCTTACCTCACCTGATCCCATCTCATCATGCATGAATTATCATTTTCATCTTTATGACATTAAATTACTCCTTTTTCAAATGTACCATGAAGATTCCATATTTTCCTCTATTCTAGGGACAAAAACTCTAAGTCATTATCTTTATAAGTGAAGATTGTTCTAACTTGGTAATATTAATAAAAATCACTATGGGATCAAACAACCTAAAGATTTAAAAGGAAAAATTTTGCATTTTATGATCCTAATGTGTTTATTTTTTATTCTCCTTACCAGTGATTAAGCTCCTTGTCTGAGATGCAGCACAGAGTACAAAAATCTAACCTTCTAAACTTCCATTCATTCTTTATCATACTATCTACAATAACCAAGGCTTTATAATATAAAGTTTTGTATGTGTAAAATCTAATATTGTATTTACATCCAAACTGGAAGACACTGGGAACAAGGATAAAGACAAATATACTAATTTCAGTTGTTATTAAAAGTCAATTCTGAAATATTTGGTTTAAATAACAAGAACATATTCTTCTCAAGCCTGAAGAAACTTGATGACAAGTCTGCCTGGTTATATATTCTATACCCATTATCTACAAGAAGGTTGTTTACTCCACTAATGAGCACAGAGAGCCAGCAGGTGTCTAGAACCATTTGGCAGCTTCTAAACTTTATATGCATATTCCAAGAATCCATTAGCTGAAAATAATATTTAGAAACTTAAATTTCAGAATCCTGCCAATGCTACATCCATAGGAAATCTAGAATTGGAAAATTACATTGTTATAAAATATTTCTCCCTAAAAAACAGCTGAAAAGATTAAGAACCATCTGAAATATTCACATGGCATCATCAATATCATAGTTAATATCTTTAAATTTTGCCAACATTCTTAAACTTAAAATATTGAATAATTTCACCTGTGTATCAGCTCTTTCAGTGACTTGAGGTGGGAGTGACAGAGAGGAAAGGTTGTAGCTTATATCTTCATAGTCCTTATCATAATTAGGTTTTCTATGGAAGTCACAGTGTAGAGCAAGCTGTGGCCAGTTGATGACATCTACTCTCAATTTTCTGCTCCTGATCCACACTTCTCTTAATCCACTATTTCTTTAAGTACTTGGGAATGTTTTAAACTATTTTCTAGGAAACCTTCTGCTTTAAGAACTGTTATGATCCAACCCGATAAATAGGACAGGCCTCCACTTGAGAAATAATATACGTCAGATTCCTAAACTGTTATGGTAAGATGTTAACTCTACCACCGAAATCTTATTTTTAATCATATTTATAGTCAATCATGTAAAACATGGCACTCCAATTACTAGTGCTAATTGTAATATTAGACTGATTGAAAGCTGGTCTTTGTCATAAACTCATATGGAATATTCATAATGGGGCTCTTTAGGGGCAAATTTTCCTTCCTTGTTTTGTGCTAGAATCTTTATGATATTGTTAAGCCAACACAAAGCTACTTACCTAACTGTATTATTGGAGTTATCCAGATAACTGCTAAATAATACCTTTATATCCAGATACCTTTCCTAAATTATAATTTAATTATATGGCTTTGGTGTCTTCTATGTGATGAGACAAGAAATATCCATTTGAATATTTATTCAGTACCCCTTTACTCTATACAAAAGTTTATTGAGGGCCTATTGAATGCCCCATATATTGTATAGGGGCTGGGAACAAAAAGTCAAACAACTCAAAGTCAGATGCCCCTAAGAAATTTCAGTTTAATTAGACAAATAGACACATAAATTGTTAAAGTATATGAATATACAAGTTGGTATATGCAGCGATTGTGATATGTCTGTGGTACTATGGGAGTACAGAGATGGTTCACTTAATGCTGTAATAGAATACAGGTTCAATTATATTACCTAATATACACGGGAATCATGGTTATTTCTTCTAGAAGTCAATGAAGAAAAGTGAATTTATTTCCATAGAGAAATTTTGTACTCTATTTTATTGTATTCTGAGAACTAGGCAGCCTAATTTGTCTTTTCATTCTGACTTAAATTCATTTCAGTAAGTAACTCATACTGCCTGATACATTTTTTAAATATCTTGTCCAAATTAGCTTTTGATGTTTACCTTGTAATTACTTTGTATTACACGTTTCTGATTGTGTAATTTTAAAGTAGTAAGGGTTAAAAGGTAATCTATTTTAATCTCCTAAAGTTTCAAAGGGATTAATTTAGGCCTCTGGGTTGTGAACCAAGATTGCATATCTGGTTACTTATGGAATTCAGATTAGAAATGTGGTCACCTGAATCCTAGTAACGTGCTTTAGTTATGCCATCTTTCTGGAAGATGAAATATAAATAGATGACAAATATAAATAGGTGACAAATCAGAAAATAAGAAATGGATGAATAGAGGAAAAGAAACAAAGGAAGGAGGAAAATAGAAAGTTAAAAAAAAAGAAAGGATTTAGATATAAAATAAATAAATAAATTTAGATATAAAAAAGAGAAAGGATTTAGATATAAAATGTTTAAAAATGCAACAGTCAAAAATCTCACCATCAGAGGAAAATACTAGTCTCTTGGCCACTTTTCTAGAATAATTAAACATAATATTCTCTTGGCAACTTTTCTGGTATAATTAAACATGACCCCAAATTCAAATAATGTCTATAAAATGAGGTGTGTCTCAGTGGCTCAGTCAGTTAAGCCCAACTTCAGCTCAGATCACGATCTCATGGCCTCTGAGTTCCAGCCCCTTGTCTGCACAAAGCCCGCTTTGGATCCTCTGACCCCTTCTCTGCCCCTCCCAGCTCATGGTCTCTCTCTCTCTTTCTCTCTCTCTCAAAAAACAAAAAGAAACAAAACAACAATAACAGAAAACAACATATATATATATATATATATACACACACACATATATATATACACACATATATATATATATACACACACATATTTGTAAGTATTATATTTGTATGTATATATATATACATATATATATGTGTATATATATATATATATATATATACACATATATATATATAAAATGAAACAAAATATATCTTTCTCCAGGATCATTGATATAGGGTGTATTTTATTTTAAAGTTTATTTCAGAGAGAGAGAGAATGCATGAGTGGTAGAGGGGCAGAGACAGAGGGAGAGAGAGACAATTCCAAACACATTCTGTGCTGTCAGCACTGAGCCTGATGTGGGGCTTGAAACAAAGAACTACAAGATCATGACCTGAGCCAAGATCAAGAGTCTGACACTTAACTGACTGAGCCACCCAGGTGCCTCTATATGGTATATTTTAAGTTGTAAGCGTAAGTCTATTTATCCAGACATTGGGAAAAAAATGAGAATCACTCTTACCTCCTTTGCTACATTTCCTAAAACAGATGGTTTTTTTAAGACCCAAATGCTAACAGCTCAGGTCTCCACACTAGCAACCTAACATCTAGCTCGCTATGTGTTCTTGATTCATGAGGAGAAACAATTTATTAATTAATATAATTTAATTTATCCCTAAAATATTTATAAACTGAAAAACACATGTTTTTGTGTGTTTGCCACTCTGATTTGTAAAATTAGGAAAGCAGCATAATCTGCTTACAATTAAATAGGGGTAAAACCTGGCATGTATGTCATGGTTGTTTGACCAAAGCACTACCTCAGTTTTATATCAGTTTGTTAGTGTTTGGAGGAAAAAATCACATACCTTGGATATCAAACAATATGATTATTGAGAATTGTTTCAGTTTTCTATTGCTACATAGCAAACTGCCAAAAAATTAGTGATATGAAACAACCATTTATGACTATCCTTCAATTTACTGAAATAATTTTATGTGTGGTTATTTTCTGTTATTATCTATGGTTCTATTGGTTGACTGGGCTCAGCTAGCAATTTTTTCTCAGGGTCTCTCATGCAGCTGGGGCTGGAATCTTCCAACAGATCAAGTGGCCAAACAACCAAGATGGCTCACACACGTGACTGGCAGTTGATTCTGTTAGCTGGGAGATATACTGGAGCTGTCAACCAGCACACTACAATGACCTCTGCATGTAAGAAGCCTCTGGGCTTCTTATAGCATGGAAGGTCATGTTCCAAGAGGCAGAATCCTAAGCATTCCAAGAAGCCCACAGTTTCTTATGACCTAGTCTCAGATGTTACAGATATCATTTCCACTGCATCTTATTATTTCAAAGAAGTTACTATAGACAGTCTAGATTCAAGGGAATGGGGAATTAAATTCTACCTTTTGACGTGAGGAAGAACTTGTATATTCCAGGAGGAAGGAATTGATAGCAGCTATCTTTGGATATTCTATTCCCAAAGAGGTCTCACACAGATGAAAACTCATCCAACAACTGCTTGGGATGGGTTATAGGACACATCACACCAAAACATCCTTCAATTAATAATTTTGGATCTGTTCAAGTGTTTAAAGAAAATATGGAATAAATGCACATCTGCCACAAATTTTGCTCTACAGAACCCAGTAAATATTAACTTACCCTTTATATTTTAAAAATGAATTATTACATGCTGTTTACTTTCACTTTAAAGAATCTCCATATTGCTTTTTTAATATAATGGAAATGAAACAGACATCAATTAATCATTAACTTATTTCCTTTGTCATTATATTTTTTCTTAACTACCTTTTCATTTTCATTACTGGCCACTTATTTTTAATTATAAGAATATTGTCAAGATAACTATTAGTAGGCATAAAACTTTCATTGAAAAAAGATATATTAAGCATATACTCTATACAAGTGGATATTAAAAACAGATTGATGAACATCCCTTTTTGTACATATGGGTTTTATTTACCATATTCTGCTAAATGTATCAAAATGCTTCCTCAGGTATAAAGCTAGAAATAACATGATGTATAATTGTATTGTCTGTCCCAGAGAGCTTTTGTTACTTTAGTATTTTAAGAATAACCTGCCATATTCTACACAGCTGCCCAGCAAACAGTAATACCTTCAGTCATAATAACACTTCCTTTGCCTAGTTATCTTGAAGATCTGCTGTCCATATTAATATTTTTATCTTCCAAACATTGATGGAAAAATCACATATGCTTCACATTATTTGGATCCAAAGGTCTTATCAGTTATTGTTAAGAACAGCATAAGTCTCTCTACACGAAAATATTTTTTGGTGAGCAATTCTATTAGAATTCTCTTTTGGAGTATTTTCAACGTGCTTACTGTCTCACACACCTACAAGTATTTCACTTGGTCACATTAATATCTCCCATTTTATTAATTATTAGCAAATGTATGTACCCTTAAGATGAATATTAGCATGGCTATTACTATTAATTTATGAAACTAAATTGTACCTTATTGTTTTATTGGTATAATAGTAACAGTTATTGTTATTTTCCATTAAATTCATAGCATTCTCACAAGTGCCAAACAACTCACCTTTGCAGTCAGGAATTTTTATTTTGCAGACCATTTGAGTGAATCCCCAGAAAAGGATAACTTTTAAATTGCTTTGGAGAGTCTTCTAATGCTTCTGTTGTTGTCAAGTAACCACCTGGGGAGTATTGTTCCATTTCTTCAAGAGGATAATGTCAATCTGTGGACCTATAACTCTAACAACAATGCATAGGTAATATAACTTCGGTTGTAGCATTATAGACTTATCAAAGTCTCTTCCATATTTCATAGATCAACTCTATTATTTGGTGAAGTCTTGAATATATGTTAACCAGTTACCACCTAAAAGAAGATACTATTGTCCTAGTAGGCATAACTCAGTCTGGAAGATGTTGAGGCAAGGATTTCAACAGAAAATCAGCAAGATTAGAACAGAAATTCCATTTCTGGAAAAGAAATTACAACATTTTAGCAAATTGGTTGGGAAGTCTGGTGTTCAATATTCTGTATTAATCTGACTCTTGGTATTTTTGGTTGGGATTGAAGTTATCTGAAGATGCATGTTTTCTGTTCTTGCTAACAGTAAAGAATAAAAGTGTGTCATTTCACAAAATATTAGCACACCATTAACTGGATAGAAATATGGATAGATTCTGGAAGACTAATAGGCCAGAAAAAGTAAGCCACATTTAGGTGGTATGTTAAACATATGACACATGTGATGCCACCTAAATAAAAATATACTTTGATTTCCTCCTGTCTCCTTAACTTTTTTCCAGTGGGGAAGGAAATCTTTCTTAACACTATAAATTTGGACATATCCCATGAGTATTCTATTTTAGACAAGGGATAGTCATGTAACCTCATAATTGTAGACCCAATTTAGTACTTAGAATATCCATCAAAATACTAATTAAACACTAATTAATTCAAGAGTATGATTTCTTAAAACATTTTTCTCCTTTTCTAACTCTACTCTTCTAAACCCTGAGAGGCTACCTGTTTTTAGGTTGAGTGATATAGTTGACTTCTACTTTCTCTTCATATTCAAGGGTTTCCACATTAGTTCTGGTTTAATCTACCAGGAAAGAGAAGAGATTTAAGAGGATGGGACATTTTTTACTTGCATTGGTGGCTTCTCTGTTTCTGGTTCTGGCAGGGATTTAACTCTTTTTTTTTTTCCTTTCTCATGAGCTGCTATTGTAAATTTTTTAGATTTTCACATCTGCGGCCATCTTTCTCATGCAGTTCCTTTGAACTGAGAAGAGGCATCTCTATTCCAATTGGACCCTTATGACTCATTCAACATTCTCTATAAACCTAGTGTTCATCTCCTGTATTTTAAATACTTTATTTTTTAATGCAGTTTTAGGTTCACAATAAAATTGAAGGGAAGGTACAGAGATTTTCCATATACCTTTTCCCATACGTGTGTATACACTCCCCCATTATCAACATCCTCCACCAGCGTACCTTTGTTATAATTAATGAACCTACACTGACATATCGTTAACACCACCCAAAGTCCTTATTTTACATTGTGGTTCATCCTTAGTGTTGCATATTCTGTGGGTTTGGACAAATGTATAATGCTTGTATCCATCACTATAGTATTATAAAGAGTATTTTCACAGACCTAAAATTCTCTGTGCCCCATCTACTTCCCCTCCCTACCCAGTAATCCTTGGTAGCCACTGATCTTTTACTGACTCTATATTTTGCCTTTTCAAGAGTGTCATATGGTTGGAATCATACAGTATCTAGCCTTTTCAGATTGGTTTCCATGTTCATGTCTTTTCATGGCTTGATAGCTTATTTCATTTTAGTGCTGAGTAATATTCCATTGTCTGGATATACCACTGTTTATTTATTCATTCATCTACTTAAGGAAATCTTGGTTGCTTCTCAGTTTTGGCAACTATGAATAAAGCTGCTATTACAGTGGGAAGGATTTTGTGTGGACATAAATTTTCAACTCCTTTGGGTGAATATCAAGTAGTATAGCTGCCAGATTATATTGTAACAATATGTTTAGTTTTTAAAGAAACTGCCAAACTCTTTCTTCCAAATGTAACATTTTGCATTGCCACCACCTGTTCCTCTTGCTTCTCATCCACACCAGCATTTGCTGTTGTCAGTGTTCTGGACTTGAGCATTTCTTATAGCGGTGTAATGGTGTATCATTGTTGTTTTACTATGGATTTCCTTGATAACATACATCCTGTTTTTTATTGCTGGAGTTCTTCACCTTTTTACTGTCCCCCTGAGACTGAATTCAAAATGACCTGATTAAATAGTCATTCTCATATGTCCCATTCATTCCTTGCTCTACAAATTGAGGTTCAGACTGCTTCCATTGCAGCCACCCCTATCTTATTTTTCACAAATTATGTAGGCTTTCTCAGGCATAATATATTATCCAAAATTACCACAAGATCTTCCAGCGCACATGCTCTTCTTATAATATTCTTTCCATTGAGATATGGGGCCTACATTTTCTGAAGAAGACTAGACCACACGGAGATGTCAAGTGTAGAAATTCTGATTGACAGTCCCAAATGAGGCATCAGCCAGCATCAACTGGCAGATATGCAAGGGAAGATGCTTGAGTCACTCATAGCCAATGAGTCTCCTGAGCTTAGGCCTCAGACAGCATGAAACAGAGACTGGCTCTGCTCCCTGATGTGCCCTGTTTGAATTCCTATCCCACTGAGTCCATGAGTATAATGGAATGATTGCTTTATGCCACTAAGGTACAAACAATGAAAAAGTGGAATATTAGGAGTGAATTATACACCAGCACTCTATGTCTCCCACGTGCAGCAAATATATCTTAAGCTTCAAGTGGTCTGATGGATCTTTCTCAACTCGTACCAACCATTTTATCTTTGCAGTAAGACGACAGATGTCTTCACAAAGGTTTCATCATAAGCTTCCTTCTCTAAACCTTAATCTTTTTTCTAACAGATGGGTCCAAGGGACAAGAGTGGATTCATGTAAAGTTCCTTTGTAAATGCACATAATAATCTGTCTTTCCTAATCTTGGTATCTGTTCACTGTCAAAATGTCAGTTTTAACATTTGTTACACACAGTATAAACCATCCATGGAAGTTTGGAGCAAAGATGAGAGATGTCTTCCTGTGAGGCTCCAAAGACAGGTTTTACACCATGCCCACAGAGATCAACAATAGCAATATAGAACCAGGAAACTCAGGGGCCCACCTCTAAAGAAATAAAATTGAATTTCTAAAGAGGATAAGGGTCCTGAAATGGGTTTTGTTTCCCTAAGAGTAAAGGGTTTATTATTCTAGCATAAGGATGGAGTAAAGTCTAAGTAGCCTGACTGCTTTCTGCCCAAAGTAAACTTTCAGTCAACCCTCAATGCTGAAGAGAGACCTGATTTGCAAAAAGAATTAATATAAGAGAGATCCACAGTAGCTAATTTTATTAATTAGTCCTTCCTTTAGAAATATGAATGAAAGCAAAATAACCAGTCTTTTAAAAGTTTTTATTTAGGGGTGCCTGGGTGGCTCAGTCAGGTAAGCGTCCGACTCCGACTCAGGTCATGATCTCACGGTTCAGGAGTTCAAGCCCCATGTCGGGCTGTGTGCTGACAACTCAGAGCTTGCAGCCTGTTTGAGATTCTGTGTCTCTCACTCTCTTTCTGCCCCTCCCCCGCTTACACACACTCTCTCTCTCTCTCTCTGTCAAAAATAAATAAAAACATTAAAAATTGTTTTTTAAAGTTTTTATTTAAATTTCAGTTACTTAACTTACAGTGTACTATTAGTTTCAAGTGTACAATAAAGTGATTCAGCACTTCCATACAATACCTGGTGCTCATCACAAGTGCAGTCCTTAATCCCAGCACCGATTCAACCCATTCCCCCCACCCACCTCCCTTCTGGTAACCATCAGTTTGTTCTCTATAGTTAAGAATCCATTTCTTGGTTTGCTTCTATCTTTCTCTTTGCTTGTTTGTTTTGTTTCTTAAATCCCGTACATGACTGAAATAATATGGTATTTGTCTGTCTCTGACTCACTTAATTTGCTTAGCATAATACTCTCTAGTTCCATCTGTGTCATAGCAAATGGCAAGATTTCATTACTTTTTATGACTGAGGTTATATATATAACCTCTTCTTTGTCCATTCATCGGTCAACGGACACTTGGGCTGTTTCCATAATTTGGTTACTGTTGATAATGCTGCTATAAACATTGGGGTGCATGTATTCCTTTGAATTAGTATTTTTGTATTCTTTGGGTAAATACCAAGTAGTGCCATTGCTGGATTGTAGGGTAGTTCTATTTTTGACTTTTTGAAGAATCTTCACTGTTTTCCAGAATGGCTGCACCAATATGCATTCTCACTAATAGTGTAAGAGTGTTTCCCTTTCTTCATATCCTTGCCAATGCACACTGTTTCTTGTGTTGTTGATTTTAGCCATTCTGACAGGTGGAGATGATATCCCATTGTAGTTTTGATTTGTATTACCCTGTGATGAGTGAAATTGACTATTGTTTCACTTGTCTGTTGACCATATATATGTCTTCCTTGGAAAAATGTCTATTTATGTGGTCTACCCAATTTTTTAATTGGATAATTTGGCTCTTGGGTGTTGAGTTTTATAAGCTCTTTACATATTTTGGATACTAATCATTTATCAGATACGTCATTTGCAAATATCGTCTTCCATTCTATAGGTTGCTTTTTAGTTTTGTTGATTGTTTCCTTTCACTGTGCAGAAGCTTGTTATCTTGATGTAGTCCCAGTAGTTTATTTTTGCTCTTGTTTCCCTTGCCTCAGGACACATATCTAGAAAGAAGTTACTGCCAACTAGTCTTTTATGGAAAATGAATCTCCACTTCCATACTTTCCCTCCAAAAAGGTAAGTTAATTAAACAAAACTGGTGATCTTGGAAAATGGAGATATTTTAAGATTATATAATTGTTATTCTTTTAAAGAACTGTTCTGACAACACCAGCATCCATTTTTTTTTCTTCTTTGAGAACCACCCCTCGACTACTTTCAATTTGCATGGTCCTCAAGGTGATTAACCTACCCCCTGCTATTAGGAGTAGACATATGAACTATCCAAACTGTGAGAATTCTGAATCCCTTTGGCAATGGTAATTTAAAATTCGTCTGTATGACCAAAGTTGAGCTAGTAATAGCCAATGAATGTCATTCTCCTTTTCTGGTTAAGGCAGTTGGAAACAGATTTCTGTTATTTGAAACCAAAGAGGTCTGATTCATAGATTACTCATCATTATCAAAGAAAATATTACTATATAAAAACAAAAAAACCTGAACTTTTATTAAAAGAGACTAATCAGACATTCAGAAAGTTGTGGGTATTAAAAATAATGTTATTAAGGAAGTACAAAAGTGAGAGGCAGAGAGTTCAGGAAGAAAGAGTTTTGGAGGAGGAGTTAAGATGGTGGTTGAGTAGGGGAACCCTAAGCTTGCCTCATCCCTTGAATACAGAGAGATAAATATCAAATGATTCTAAACACCCAAGAAATTGATCTGAAGACTGCGAGAACAAACTGCACATATACAGGTGCAAAAATGGCCACATTGTGGAAGGAGCTAGCTATTTTTAACAAGCAGGCAAAACAAACCTAGTTAAAATTTTCAACAGAGCAGACAAGGTCCAAATACCCCCCACTGCAGGCAAGGAGAAACTCTGCAGAGGATTAATCTGAGGTAAGGAGCATCCAAAGCATAATAGCAGAGTGGACACCATGAAACACCTCCTGAAGCCCCAGGCCCAAGACAGTAGAGGACCTCTTCTTAGTATGGCCATTATTCTCAGGAGCAGGAATATAACAGATTTTCCTAACAATTACACACACACACAAACATTGACCTAGATAAAATGTCATGTCTAAGGAATTCACTCCAAAAGAAAGAGCAGGAAAAAGTAACAGCCAGATTTAATCAATACAGATATAAGTAAGATTCCTGAACCAGATTTAAAACAGCAGTCACACAGATACTAGCTGGGCTTGAGAAAAGCATAAAGGACACTAAAGAACACCTTACTACAGTGATAGAAGAACTAAAAACTACTCAGGCCAAAATAAAAAATGCTATAACTGAGAGGCAAACTGATTGGTGGAATGGCAACAAGGATCGATGAAGTAAAGGAATGAATCAGTGATATAGAAGATAAAATTATGGAAAATAATGAGCTGAAAAGAAGAGGTAAAGATAGGTATTGGATCATGAAAGTAGACTTAGTGAACTCTATGACTCCTTAAAGAGCAATAACATTTGTATCATAGGAGACCCATAAGAATAAGAGAGAGAAAAAGGGGCAGAAGGTTTATTTGAGCAAATTATAGTTGAAAATTTCCATAATCTGGGGAAGAAAACAGACATCAAAATCTAAAAAGCACAGAAAACTCCCATTAAATTCAACAAGACATACAGGGCGCCTGGGTGGCTCATTAGTCAAGTGTCTGACTCTTGACTTTGGCTCCGGTCATGATCTCATGGTTCGTGAGTTTAAGGGCCACATGGGGCTCCACACTGAACGTGTAGAGCCTGCTTGGGATTCTGTCTCCCATTCTCTCTGCTCTCACTTCCACTTGGTCTCTATCTCTTTCTCAAAAATAAATTTAAAAAAATGTAAAAAATTCAACAAGATATAGAAACATAGACAAATTCACAAAATACACAGACAAGGAAAGAATCCTGAAAGCAGCAAGGGAAAAAGTCCTTAATGAACAAGGGAGGACAGATCAGGTTTGCAGCAGCTCTATCCACAGAAACTTGGAAGACCTGAAAGGAGTGGCATGATATATTCAATTTGCTAAGTGGGAAAAATATGCAACCCAGAATACTTTATACAACAAGGCCGTCATTCAGAATAGAAGGAGACATAAAGAGTTTTCTAGACAAATGAAAACTAAAGGAGATCATGATCACTAAACCAGCCCTGCATCATATATTAAATGGGTCTCTTTGGTTGGTGAAAAAAAAAGATTAAGAGCAACAAAGACTACAAAGGAACAGAGAACATCACCCAGAAACACCAACTTTACAGGTAACAAAATGGTACTAAATTCATATCTTTTGAATAATAATCAGTTTGAATGTAAATGGACTAAATACTCCAATCAGACACATAGTGTATCAGAATGGATAAAAACAAGATCCATTTATATGCTGCCTACAACAGACTAATTTTAGACCTAAAGACACCTGAAGATTGAAAATTAAGGGATGCAGAACCATCTATAAAGCTAATGGATGTCAAAAGAAAGCTGGAGTAACCATAATTATATCAGACAAGCTAGATTTTAAACCAAAGACTGTAACAAGATATGAAGAAGGGCATTATATCATACTTGAGGGGTCTATCCATCAAGAAGATCTAACAATTGATATTATTTTGATAATATTTATGCTCTCAACTTGAAAGCACACAAATATGTAGACCAATTAATCACAAACATAAAGAAACTCATTGATAATAATAGCAGGGGACTTTAATACCCAGCTTACAGCAGTGGACAGGTCATCTAAGCAGAAATCAACAAGGACACGGTGGCTTTGAATAATATACTGGGCTGGATGGACTTAACAACATATTCAGACATTTCATTCTAAAACAGCAGAATACACACTCTTTTTGAGTGCCCATGAACATTCTCCAGAATAGATTACATACTGGGTCACAAATCAGGCCTTAACAAGCACAAAAAGGCTGAGATCATACCATGCATATTTTCAGACCACAATGCTATGAAACTTGAAATCAACCACAATAAAAAATTTGGAAAACCCTCAAATACATGGAGGGTTAAAGAACATCCCACTAAACATCCCACTAAAGAATGAATGCGTTAACCAGGAAATTAAAGAAGAAATTTAAAAAAAACCCTCAAATACACAACCTAACCTTACACTTAAAGGAGCTACAAAAGGAACAGCAAATAAAGACTAAAGGCAGCAGAAGAAGAGAAATAACAAAGATCAGGACAGAAATAAATGATATAGAAAATAAAAAAAAAAAAAACAGTAGAACAGATCAATGAAATTGAGAGCTGTTTTTTTGAAAGAATTAATAACATTGATAAACCCCTAGCCAGACTTATCAAAAAGCACAGAGAAAGGACCCAAATAAATAAAATCATGAATGAAAGAGGTGAGATCACAAACAATACCACAGAAATACAAACAATTGTAAGAGATTTTATGAAAAATTATATGCCAACAAACTTAACAATTTGGAAAAAACGGATACATTCCTACAAATATACAAACTATCAAAATTGAAATGTGAAGAAATAGAAAATTGATAACCAGCAAAGAAATTGAATCAGTAATCAAAAATCTCCCAACAAACAAAACTCTAGGGCCAGGTGGCTTTCCAAGGGAATTCTACCAGACATTTAAAGAACAGTTAATACCTATTCTTCCCAAATTGTTCCAAAAACTAGAAAAGGAAGGAAACCCTCCAAACTAATCTATGAGTCCAGAATTATCTTGATTCCAAAACCAGACAAAAACCCCACTAAAAAAGAATTACAGGCCAATATCTTTGATAAACATGGATGCAAAAATTCACAACAAGATATTAGCAAGTCGATTCCAACAGTACATTAAAATAATTATTCACCATGATCAAGTGGGGTTTATTCCCTGGTGCAGGTGTTTTTGCAAATCAATCAACGTGATACACCACATTAACAAAAGAAAGGGTAAGAACCATATGATCCTGTCAATAGATGCAGAAAAATCATTTGACAAAATACAACATCCATTCTTGATAAAAATCCTCAACATACTAGGGATAGAGGGAACATACCTCAACATCATAAATGTCATATACAAAAGAACCACAGCTAATGTCATCCTTAACGGGGAAAAACTGAGAGCTTTTCCACTATGGTCATGAAGAAGACAGGGATGTCCACTCTCCCCATTACTATTTAACACAGTACTGGAACTCTTAGCCTTAGCAATCAGAAAAAACCAAAAACCAAAAACCAAAAACCAAAAAAACCTTCCAAATCAGCAAGCAAGAAGTAAACTTTCACTGTTTGCATACCACATTATAATCTATGTAGAAAGCCTAAAAGACTCCACCAAAATTTGTTAGAGCTAATACATGAATTCAGCAAAATTGCAGGATGCAAAATCAATTGTACAGAAATTAGTTGCATTTCTATGCACCAATAATGAAGAAGCAGAAAATGAAATCAAGGAATCAATCACATTTACAAATACACCAAGTTCAATAAGATGTCTTGGAAAACCTAACCAAAAAGGTAAAATATCTGTACTCTCAAAACTATCAAACACTTATGAAAGAAATTGAAGAGGACACAAAGAAATGGAAAAATATTCCATGTTCATGGATTGGAAAAAAACAAATACTGTTACAATGTCTATAGTACTGAAAGCAAACTATCCATTTAATGCCATTGCTATCCAAATACTAAGAGCATTTTTTACAGAGCTAGAACAAATAATTCTAAAATTTGTATTGAACCACTAAAGACTCTGAATAGACAAAGCAATCCTGAAAAAGAAAAGCAAAGCTGAATGCATCATGATTTCAGACTTAAAGCTTTATTACAAAGCTGCAGTGGTCAAGACAGGCAAAAAACCAGACACATTGATCAATGGAACAGAATAGGAAACCCAGAATTGGACCCACAACTGTAAGGTTAACTAATCTACAACAAAGCCAGAAAGAATACCAAATGGTAAAAAGACAGTCTCTTCAAATAATGGTGTTGGGGAAACTGTGTATCAACATGCAAAAGCATTAAACTGGACCACTTTCTTACACCATACACAAAAATAAACTGCAAATGGATAAATTACCTAAATGTGAGACAGGAAACTATCAAAATCCTAGAGGAGAACATAAGTAGCACCCCCTTTTACTTTGGCCATAGAAACTTCTTACTAGACATGTCTCTAGAGGCAAGGGAAGCAAAAGAAAAATGAACTATTGGGACTTCATCAAGATAAAAATCTTCTGCAAAGTGAAGGAAACAATCAACAAAACTAAAAGGCAGCCAATGGAATGGGAGAAGATATTTGCAAATGACACATCTGATAAAGGATTAGCATCCAAAATCTATAAAGAATTTACCAAACTCAACACCCAAAAAACAAATAATCCAGTTAAGAAATGGACTGAAGAATAAATGGACATTTTTCCAAAGATTTCCAAATGGCTAATAGCCACATGAAAAGGTGCTCGATATCACTCATCATCAGGGAAATGCAAATTAAAACTACCATGAGATATTGTCCTACACTGTCAGAATGGCTAGAATCAAAACAATAAGAAATAAGTGACAGTGGAAATGTAGAGAAACAAGAAGCCTATGCACTACTGGTGGGAATGTAAATTTTTTAGCCACTGTGGAAAACAATATGGAGATTCCTCAAAAATTTAAAATAAACTATGATGGGACACAACCTCATAACTGTCAGAATGGCTAAGATTAACAACATAGAAAACAACATGTTGGTGATGATGCACAGAAAGAAGAACATTCTTACACTGTTGGTGGGAATGCAAACTGGTGCAGCGATTATGGAAAACAGTATGGACTTTACTCAAATAGTTAAAAATAGAACTACCCTAGACCCAGGAATTGCACTACGAGGTATTTACCCAAAGGATACAACAATACAGATTTGAAGGGGTACATACACTCCAATATGGAAAAAGCCCAAATGTCCATCAGCTGATGGATGGATATAGAATAGGTGACACACACACACACACACACACACACACACACACACACACAATGGAATAGTACTCAGCCATCAAAAAGAATAATATCTTACCATTTGCAACAATGTGTGGAGCTAGAGAAATAAGTCAGTCAGAGGAACACAAATACCATGTGATTTCACTCCTATATGGAATTTAAGAGAGCCAAAGCAGATGAACATATGGGAAGGAAAAAAAAGAGAGAGAAGGAAGCAAATAAACCACAAGAGACTCTTAATGACAGAGAACAAACTGAGGGTTGGTGGAAGGAGGTAGGTGGGAGGATAGGCTAAATGGGTGATGAGCACTAGGCGTTATATGTAAGTGATGAATCAATAAATTCTACCCTTGAAACCATTATTACACTATATATTAAGTAACTAGCATTTGTATACAAATCTGAGAAAAAAATGTTATTAAACTTTTATTAAATTAAATATTAAATATTAAAAAAATATTATTAAACTTTTAAATTAATAGGAAGGAGAGCCAATAAGTTCTCTAAAATTTGATCAAATAGAAAAAGAATTGTAAAATATGATTGAAAAATTAACAGACATAAAAAAGGAAACCACAAAGTCCAAAATCTATATAACAGTATACCAAAGAGAGAAAACAAATAAAAGAATGTGTGAATAGAATATAACTAATAAAATAACATTTCCCAGAGACAAATACAGATGTTGTTTTTAAAAATAGATTTAATTTTTGGAGCACATGGGTAGCTCAGTTGGTTAAGTGTCCAACTCTTGACTTTGGCTCAGGTCATGATAGGCTTTCATTGTTTGTGGGATCAAGCCCCGCCTTGGGCTCCGAGCTCATAGTGTGGAGCCTCCTTGGGATTCTCTCTCTCCCTCTCTCTCTACCCCTCCCCTGCTTCTGTGTGCTCTCTCTCCCTCTCTCTAAAAATAAATACATAAACATCTAAAAATAGACTTTATTTTATAGAGCAGAAGGTACAGAGAATTCCCACTTATCCCCTTCCCCCGGCACACAGATTTTCTATTATTAACATCTTGCGTTGGTATGATACACATATTATAATTAATGAGCCAATATTGATACATTACTATTAAATAAAATTTATAGTTTATATTAAGTTCACTTTTTGGTTGTACAGTTCTATGGTTTTGATAAACGCATAAAGGTGCCATTATTGTTATTACTTAAATTTTGAAAATGAGCAGAAAGAATAAGAAGAAAAGTTCAATTCTAAATAGACTATCTTGAATTTAGGAACGCCAAATATAACTGGAAGATCCTTACCATTTTCAAAAAGAGAGAAAAATGGGGGTTAGATTCATTGAAATGAAAATCACTAACATCAAATATTAGCAATCATAGGTGACAATGGAGCATGATTTCAAAATTTTGCTAAGAAATAATTATACACTCAGCCAACCTGTAAGAAAATAATAAAAATTTTCTGACATATTAGAGTAGAATATTTTTTTTAAAAAAACATAAAGGTCTGAGTTTATTTCCCATATGCTCTTTTAAAAGAAATAAGTTAAATTGGTGACAGACTATAGGAAAACATATTTTAGGCCACATGGAAATATTATCATTAAATTTAAATATTAAACTAAAGGATTGAAATATTTTTAGAAGTCCAATTTAACAAATGGTTTTCTAGCTTTGAAATAGGTCAGTACTAGATAAATCTTACTGATGATTTAAAGAAGACAATTTTTATCAACAAAGAAAAAATAACCTAGTAATTTGAAAAACAAACAGGAAAACAAAAATGTTTAAACTAAACACATTTGACAAATTAATACATAGAATGATACTGTAAAATTAATGAAGTCCTAGAGAAGTTTTTAATCTGAGCCACTAGACCAACATGCTGGCACAGGATTAGTCCTTAAGTTTCATTTCATTCCTCCTAGATGTAATCACCAATGTTTCAGCAAATAATACTTGCATAATACTATAATCAACACAGTGTATTAGCATAACTGATACTGAAAATATGGAAAAGTTAGTCATAGTTACTAAACAGAATGTATATGTTTTAATTAAACCTTTGGGCTGTAAAACAATAATGGTAATGGTTATGATCATAATTAAGAATAATAATGCTATATTTGACAAGGTTATGGTAAAGAGACAGAAATGTAAAAGGATATATAGACTGCTCATTTCAAAACTTAATATTTGGGCAGCTAAGAGGTACTGTAAATAAAGAAGAATTAAAGATCAGTGGAGAAATAATTTAACAGTATATGGAGACAGAGAAAAATAGTAAAGAAGTTAGTGTAGGTAAGCTTAATTCCACATTTTCATATCAGAGAGTTAAAAGATGCTTTTTAAATTTGATAAATTAAAAAAACACTAACATTTTACCTAGAGCTTCACTATCCAATACAATAGTTACTAAGCCACATGTATCAAATAAATTTATATTGGTTAAAATTAAATAATTTACAACGTATTTCCAGGTTACATTAGCCATATTTCAAATGCTCAGTAGTCACATATGGCTAATGGCTGCGCTTTTTGGGGAATGTAGAATAGAACATTTCTCTCATATTGGAAAGTTCTTTTGGAAAACACTGATTTAGAATAATGAAAATAAATATGAGAAAACAAAATCCGAAATACGTAGATGGGTTAATCACAAGGATTGGGTCTAAGAGTTGAAAATCGTTAGAGATTTTTAATTTTATACACAACTGGGGAGTTTAGATTTGTATTTATATATGGTTATATTACTTTTAAAATAACAAAAAGTATAATAAAAAATGAATAATCAACACAATTTATAACTCTCCCAAAATACTTGTTATTAATTTTTAATAAATTAAATTGTACTTAAAGCCACATGAATAAGTAATGATAGATATAATTTTTTTAGGAAATACTTGGTATCAGCCAAAAAACAGGTTGAATGCAAAGAACATGAGCAAATACTCAGCTACTTATTACCTGTGTAACTCTGGATAGTTTATCTTTCAAGCTTCACTTTCTCAAATGCATATCATTGGTACTGTTATCGTTGAGTTGTTGGCTGTTGATAAAATAGAACAGCATGGCTCCAATTGCTTCCATTTCTCCTTTACATTTTGTTTTGTGAGGGAACAAATAAAGATCAAAATTGAGTTATTAGGTTAGTTGTGTCAGGTTAGTATCTGAAAGGAGGGATGGTACACAAAGGAAGTATTTAAAGACAAGGTAAAATAAATGTATTTGCTTAAATTATTTTGCATTTTTGCCTAGATTTTATAACAGAGAGTCATTGCTTTATTTTTGTCATTGTAGAATATTAAGATTTTCTTTAGCAAAAGCATTGCTGAAGGAAACATTCAACAAAACTAAAAGGCAACCTACAGAATGGGAGAAGATATTTGCAAACGACATATCCAATAAATAGTATCCAAAGTTTATAAAGAATTTATCAAACTCAACACACAAAAAGCAAATAGTACTTGGATAGTACCTGGCACACAATAAATACTATGTAACTGCTTTCTAAGTAATAGAAAAATTAATACTTTTAATTTATTATATTGCAAGCTGACATTTTTATTCGATTTTCTTTTTTCTTTTTTTTAATTTTTACTTTGGTGCTTATAACAAATTAAAGTTATAGAAAGATAGCATCAAGTAACAACCTTGATATGCTAAAAATGAAACAGTGGTGAGCAGATTCTCAGGCTTTCCTATGAACCCTCATATTTAAAAAAAAAAAAACAACAAAAAACTACTAACATGAAAACGGGATCCTGACATTTCTACATGCAAATTTAAAACTAAAGAAGAAGAAGAAAAAAAAAGCCCCGTAACACAAAGACAAACACATTATCATCTAAATGCAAAAGTCTTGCTGCTTCTTTAACGAATTTCTGGGTAAGGATATTAGTTTTGGAACCTCCACTACTGTTACTGAGTCCCTCAGGTTACTGTGATCTTATGAAACCCTGGCAGTTTAACAGCCAGAATAGGCATAGCAGGGTTGATGGCAGCTTCTGAACCATTTTTAAAATGTAGCATCTAGCAATGTAGACTAGGCACATTGGCAAGTAATTCTATTCAGAATTGAAATATTTTTAAATAATATTATGGTTTTCCATTAGGGTGACTATTTTTAACGTCTTTGACCAACTCAATGTAATATACAAAAAGCACATCATGTCAGGCTAGCTTTGAAGACAATGTAAACCCATGTAGCAGCAGAGTTATTGTTCAAAGTGTGCTTCATTTTCGTTCATGATAAACATGACTGTGTGTCACAGAATTGTTGTAGTAAGAATAGGCTTTTCTTGTAAAAAGTTGTACTGTGCCTATGCAATGTTTACGTGGTTTTCAGATTCCTTTCTTATTTTCTCCAATAGTAAACAAGCAAACAGTGAAAATAAACCTATATATAGAGAGAATAAAATTATATCTATATCTTCATATAGATATAGACATATATAAAATATGTGCTATCCAATGTGGTAGCCACTGCCATATATGGCTATTTAATTTTAAATTTATTAAATTTAAGAAAAACTAAAAATGCATTTACTCAGTCATTCTAGACCACATTCACATACTGAAAAGCTATATGTGAATGTGGTTACTGGCTACTGTATTGAACAACACAGATATACAAAATCTCTAACACTGCAGTAAGTTCTATTAATCAGTTATTAATATATCACTTGTTTTAGATAAATCACATATGACCTTAATATTTTAACTTGTACATATTCTCAATAAACAAGAAACTTATTTTTTTCCCATTGGATAAAAATACTCAAAAACAAGCATGAATATACTTACGATTTTTTATATATTTACAAAAATTATACAAAATAAATCAGGAAGAAATAAATCAATAGTCTTTGACTATACATTAATAATAATCAAAGTCAACTTAGTTTTTATGTTTTTTTCATTAGTATGTAAAATTTTATTTTTACCTCTAAAAATAGCAAAGATACTACAATTGAATTCCAAATACTATGAACATCCGTATATTCAAATCCTATGGGCCATTAATAGAACTTAACAGTGAAATACCAGAGGAGTCTCACATTGGCTCTATATTGGAATTTAGTTCCTGAGTAGCAAAAGCCCATTTTCATAACAACTCAGAATGGGCACATCTTACACGCAATATATGTATTTCACATATAGTAAGTTATAATGTTATAATGACTCAAATATTTAATGATCTTTAACAAACAGAAAAAGGAAAACTAGATACTTTTTAATAGTTGAAATATGTAATATTCAATTATCTTTTATGAAAAATTAAGATTATAAATTTGACTCAAAAATAAATATAGTTAGTGTTTAAACACACAGTTATTTAGCACATATTTTTTGTAGACATGTAAAAGAAACATTCTCTGCTTTAAAAACTTTTTGAGGTTCTTGAGAAGGCTGTATATGTGTATCAAAGTTAGACAAAAATGTGAAGAACCATAAGTTAATTGTCAAGTGATTGGTATAAGTGAGTTACATGGAATTTTTAACCATCTAATAATTATAAGATAATATTGAGAAATATTTATATTCCCTATAAACATTTGAACAGCCATAGTAAAGAAACATACTATGATTAAAATGATGGGGAACTCCTGACATAAAAGGCATATTAAGTTTTCATTGGGTTGTTATAGGTCATTTGGAAATATAATGAGATGTCATTCAAAAACTGTTCTTTTTATAATCAAATTTTAATATACACCAAAATATATAGAACTTCATAAATGCAAACATGGTACCTGACTTCAAACTAAACTGAAATATTATGAGAAACATTTTGATAAAAAGTACTTACAAAATCCAGCTTGAGATGCCGGGTTAATTATTTCCTTTCATCTGACACATTTACTCTATCTCTAATTTGTAGTAAGAGAACATGTTTTGCATTAATTGTATCAAAATAGTTAAAATGTTTAGCTGATAATGGTTATTAATATGGATAATATTATTAATAAATTTAACATTTAACTATTTGATATACCCAAATATTTGTATTACAAAACCTAGCTTTGTCTTTTCCTGAAGCAGGTCATGAAGTATCTTAATACACATATGATATGATAGAAAATTTCTAAGCCTATTTTGATAGACTAATTTGAATACATAAATAGATATTAATAGCAGTATTCCTGTAATATTTTATCTTATTTGTTAAGATGGAAATAGGTGTATTTCAATATATAAAGGTTTTTTTAAAGTTTTACTTTTAGTTTTACTTCTATAATTGGTCTCTGGTTGGTATTTAGAACATGCTCTTTAATGGTATTTATTATAATTCAATAAAAATGAAGTTTTTCATTCAAGTGGGCATGAAAGAAAAACTGAATTAATATGTTACTAACAAAACTGAAATAATTTAAAACAAACTTTAAAAAATTCTCTACATAATTTAGGTAAAATTAATTTTTGTGAATATCTGATGCCACAGAGCCTATTATGTAAACCTCATTAAAAAGGCAAGTAAATTGAATCTAGTTGACTTATTTGGCCATTCTGTATAGCCTTCAGTATTGTAATTGATAGTAGTAAAAGTTCACGTACTAGCTTTCAAAGGATGAAACAATCTTTACCAAAAGTTTAACTCAAGCAAAAGTAGTAATGGTAGAGATCCATGCCTTAAAAGGTGAGGGTATGATTCTTTTCCTCTTCACTAAAATAATGCGAAACTCTATTATGGGGTAATAGATGCCTTGTAATGGAATAATTCATATGTCTGTGACTGCAATATAATATAAGCTTCTAATAGTTAGGAACTAAATCCAAATAATCCTTGTACCTTCCCCATAATGCTTAGCACAGATGCACATGGAAATCTCACCTGGTAAATGTTACTGAATTAGAGTAGTACTAGAGAGAAGATTTTTAATGACTTGCAAACACATTAATATATATATATATACATCATATATATATTTAATAAAATGTATGTATATATTTAATATATGTATATATTATATATATATGATGTATATATATTTGCACATATATTTTCTCTTATTACAAAATGCCATACAACATAAAAACAAAAGGTAATATCGGAGCAAAATAAGCTAATGTGTTTTATGTAGCCTCAAGTTGATTTATTTTCTGTGAAGTTTTTAAGATTTGATATGCTTAACAAAAAAGTGAAATAGCCAGCACTGCTTTTGAACGTCTTCTTTCAGAAAAATATTAACTATCTCCTAATATCAAAGAAATATTTCTGAAGTGTGTTTTCCTTCTGATTACATATTTTCTTAAAGTAAAGGGCCTCAGATTAACTATATTTGACTTTGTGGATTTTTTTTTTTAATTTTAGTGGTCTGCATTGTAGAACATAAAACCTAAGCTTTTAATTAATTTATACTTTAAAGTTAATGACATGACAGCAACAATACTTTTCACAGCATGTCTCTAAATTTTATATTAACAAAAAAGACTTAGACAATTGTACCTATTCAAAGTACTAATCTTCTAAGACTTGATGTTTTGACATACTTGAGAATCAACACTCTTTATTTATGTAGCTTCTACCTTGACCTTAGAAAATGTAAATTACAGATATAAATGGATTAATTTACTCTTCTACCAGGATAAAATACCTAAGATTTTCTCAAGCCTTGAAACATGCTGAGTATTAAACATTATAATCCTTTTTTTCCTCAAAGAAATTAATTGCAGGTTAAGTCTCTTCTCCTTTCATCATTTTAAAAAGCAAATAGTATTTTTGAATACTATTATTTCTACTATAAAAGATAGCTTATACTAGTTTTTAGTGTTATTTACATATATTTTTAATTGAACTGTGGTTAACATACAATATTATATTAATTTTAGGTGTATAACATAGTGATTTGACATTTATATACATTACGAAATACTCACCATGGTAAGTGTAGTTACCATCTATCACCGTACAAAGTTATTACCATATTATTGACTATATTCCCTATGCTGTACTTTTCATCCCTGTGATTTATTTATTTTACAACTGGAAGTTTATACCTCTTAATCCCCTTTACCTCACATAGTCTTTATTTAATAAAAATTTAATCATTCTTACCTGAATCCAGACCAGGTATATGTACCATATATCATGAAGAACAGCAGTCTGAAAGAATACAAAAGAATTCTGAATATAGTGCTGAAAAATGAGACATGAATGCTTTTCTGAATATGGGTATGATTCAAACAGACAAGTGCAGATAAATCTACATGAATATTGCATCTGGTTCACTGAGTGGCTTATAATTTTGAAACTGTCACATGTCAGCAAATACATCAACACTGCTGGAAAATCAAAAAGGAACTACATTTCTGTTAAGTGAAATTGCTTCCCCCTCACATAAGATAACCATGACTATATTTTAAATAAAAAGTTAGCTTTTAAAAACAAATTATTTTTACTTATATTATCATTAACTCTTTTCTGAGTGAAGAGAACTGACCACATAAAAGAAATCAACAAATGTTTCAGAATGAATATCAATATACACATTGTGTGTGTATATATATGTGTGTATATAAATATCTATGTATTTGTATGTACATATAATGTAGCACAATGGTCAAATAGTTATGGTAATTCTTTTGGAATCTCACTAGTCAAAGGTCATGATAACTGCACTTCAATTCATGTTCTTTGAGATGAGTTTTTTTTTTTTTTAAGAGGTCGTTATTTTCTAGACATGCAATTGACAATATCTAAATATATGAAGCAGTTTTTATTTTAATATTGATAAAAGTCTTGTAATGTTTTTCTTAAAAATCAAAACCAGAATATAACTATCGATTATCTGACCAGAAAGTAATATGCTTCACTATGACTTATTTACACAAACAAAAATTGTGAATTGCAGATGAATTGTAGGTAGGGGTAAAGATCCAGTTTAAAAATTCAAATCTAACTTTAAAAAGGTCATGGAAGTCTATTCTTTGGCAATAAAGAGATTGTTTAAACAAAATATCAGCATAATGAATCATTAACACTTCTAAGACTATTTAGACATAACGATTTATATTATAATGCAGCCTTTTACAGTTGGCAAATTATAAACTGAATTTGCAAATGCCCATGTGGTCAGTCAGTATCAGTAAGAGTGGTAAAATCAAATTTTACTCCTTTAAGTACCAATACATAAACTCCATACTTGGCTATCTTTTCAGCAGTGATTTGCATACGTTTAAACTGGCATGGACACCTTTAAAGAGAGGCAGTGTTTGAATTCGTAAGGAGAGTGAAAGTACAGTCACCAATCAGAAACCTTCCTTACATTCTCAAAATCGCTTGCATTTTACATTTCTCTCCACGCAGCTGAATTAGACGTGGGGCTTCTTCAGCCACACTTCCCTCTGCTTCCAGTAGACTTTAGCCAATAACTGAACTTCAACTACCATATGTGACAACAAACATCGCAGGGTGGAAACACATCGAATGAGGATCCTTTCTCTCCCAGAATTCCGTAAGCGTCAAACGCCGATCCTTTGCTCCTTCATCAGCTATTTCCTCAACACTTGCCACTGTGCCATTTCCCTCTGCCCACTTTGAAAACATCGTCTACCCTTTATAAGAACACTGTTTTCTCCGCTCAGCATTCTCCATTGCCATAAATACGTTCTGAGTTTTAAGGAGGGCTTTTCAAGCTCACTCGACTGTGACAGGCTAAGTCCCTTCAAGAAAGAAGATGATGATGCTAAAGAATAACAGCAAATAAAGTATTACAGAACCCCCATGCTAGCAATATGGGTTGCTCTGCGCCACCCTATAAAAACGCATTAAGTTTAGTCTGAGAGCCTTTCCTCCTTGCTTTTTTCTTCCTCGTGTGAGCAGTCGCCTCCACCGGCGAGCAGTGGAGGCATTTTTGTTGTCGACTAACCCCCTCTAGCGCCGAACTGGCAGCATCCGAGCCGCGGCTGCCAGGCGGGCCGAGCGCAGGGCTTGGCGGAGCTCAGGAGAGCTCGCGGCTCCGGCCCTGCCCTCTGCGCCCGCCGCGGCCGCGGGGCGAGGGCACGAGGGCCACGGACGCGAGACCTCTCCCTGTTAGCACTGCGTGTTGGCCCGGCCCTGCGCTGAGAGCCGCGTGATCCTACCGAGTCGCCAGTGAGTCTGCGGCTTCCCACCGACTCGAGCGCCGGCGGGGAGTGGGTGCCGCGAGGGGGCGGCTTGCGTGGGGAGAGCAGTCCGCTCGCCGCGCACCCGGCGCCGCCGTGGATGTTGCCGCGCGCCGCTCAGCCCTCGAGCCGCTTGGAGCGCACGGTCCGACGCCGCCACGCCGGGGGCACGCCAGGAGCGCTCCGAGCCCCCAGAATCCCAGCGCCCACGACTGCGACAATGCTTGTGACCTCCACCGCGAAGTCACCGCCGCACGGCGACGCGAAGACCTCAGTGAGCCCCGGCGCCGGGCACCCGCCCGTATCCAGCCTGATGTGACTCTCCTCAGCTGCTGGCTCGCTCTTTTTTGCCTTACTAGGACCCGAAACAGCGAAGGAGGCCACAAAGTTGAGGCGCTCGCCCTAGTGGGCAAGTTTGGGCGACCCGAGCGGTTGGAGTGGTCGGCCGCCGCCAGGCTCGCCCCACACCGGGAGCGCCTGCCCACAGCACTCACCCAGCGGCGGAAATGTGGAGAAATCAGGGAGAAACGGTGTCAGGGGCTGATTAGCCCTAACACGCTCGGCGCTGCTGCCGCGAAATGGGAAGCAAAGTGTTTGGGGGACTAAGTTCGGCCTTAGAAATGCCCGGAAAGAGGCTGCCAAGGCCGAGGCTCAGCGCGGACGCGGCGGAGTCGGAGGTGTCCTCTGTGCTAGCCGCTGCCGTTGCCACCTGGGCAAGGGGCTGAGGGCGCAGCGCGCACGTAGCTCGCTCGCTCGGACCACTCGCGGCCCCGCCGAGCCACTTCGTTTCCTTAGCTCTCGCCACATCGGCCGAAGGAGTGCCCGCGCGGTCCCCGCGCCCCTTCACAACTGCTGCGCCTCCTGCTTTTGGCTCTGCAAGTGCCCACTTCAGTCCGGAGAGGCGCTCGGGCCGCCGAACTGCCCGCCGCACCTGGTCGTCCCTCCCCCCACTTCCCCCCCGTGAGGCGCCCTCCCCCGCCCCCTCGCTCCCCTCCTCCAAACCACAGCCCGAGCTCGCTCCTGCGCGCGCGCTCTCCCGGGCCCAAGTGAATAGTCCTCGCGCGAGCGGGACACGGTGGTGGATGCAATTCCGCTCCCTTACTGCCGCCAGGAGCTCCCTGGCGCCGCAGGCAGCGTCCTCCTCCGAAGCAGCTGCGTCTGCACCTGGGCAGCCTGGACCTTCGTGCCCTGCCCCCGGGGCCTCGCGCGGGGGGCGCCCCGGGACACCTCCTGAGGGCCGGGTGGAGGAGGAAGAGGAGGAGGAAGAAGACGTGGACCGGGACCCCTATACGCAGGACACCTGGTCCCGCTGCTGTCATTTCTCTTTAAGTGGGAGAAGAGAGCCGGGGAGAGCCATGGGGGGCTGCGAAGTCCGGGAATTTCTTTTGCAATTTGGTTTCTTTTTGCCTTTGCTGACAGCTTGGCCAGGCGACTGCAGTCACGTCTCCAACAACCAAGGTAAGGGACGGGGCGGAGAAGGGGGAGGGGGGGCGGGAAGAGGCGGGTACTCTGACGACCGGTGCATTGGTCGCCTCCTGCAGGTAACTTTGTCCCGGGGTAGGCTTCTTCGGGTTCGCCACATGAGGAGGTCGAGGTTGTTGTCCCCTTTACCAGAGCGCCAGGAGCGGCAACCTTCCCGAGTTGCGGTCCCTTTTGCTCCCAAATGTCTTTAAACGGATGTGTGGGCATCAGCAGCAGTTGGGTCCCACCGCTGGCGGCCGCGGGACCGCTCCCCGCAGCGCTGTCTCCCCAGAAGGTCAGGCTCCGTGGCATACGCTTGATGGACTTCTGGCTCTTCGCTGTGGCTAACGGCGCGGTTACTCGTAGGTTCTCACTTGCTTTCCTGAAAGCGGATAGCTCCCGCTGTACCCTGTGACTAAATACCAGCCTTGTGCCTGTGGTAGCTATGTTGCCCTCGCCCAGCCGCAACCCCTTTAGCCCATCCAGACCGAATGTAGACTTGCTGGAAATTATTCCTGGACCAGATGCCCAGATTTTTGTGGTTTCTTTATTGCCGTGACGAGGCGGGGGGGGGGGGGGGGGGCGGGGAGAAAAAACGTTAAGTGTGAATTTCCAAGTTGTGAATATCCTACTCGTAAAGTGGAGTCACTGACAGATTTTTTAGGAGGAAGACTTTGGTAGATAAAGTGGTAAAGTGAAACTGTATAGTGTGTGAAAAGTGAAAGTCAGGTTTACACAATGGAAAGCACTGAGAATTCTTGAACGTTTTCTTTCCTTCTATTCAGTAGTCTTTATGAGACATACCTCACTGGATATCTGCTGTGAATATTTAAGGTTCTGTAAAAATATCACCTGCATAATCTAAATTCCTTGAACTAAGTGGCGAACAACCATAAAAGTTTTCCAGCATGTACCTGGCTGGATGTTCTCATTGGCGCCGTGATGACCATCAATATGTCACCTGTTAATGTCACACGTTTCTAAAGACCTCAAATGTAAAACTTCAATTATCGTTACAATTTAACATCTAAGGCTTTGAAATAATTTGCAGATATAAAAATGGAGGTCAGATGATATGAGTGTGCTCTTGCTTTGTGAGGATGAGAAGGTAGAGAGAAGGCAAGTAAAACAACACAGCCCTCTTTTGTGTCATAAACATATGACCATTTTATTTTATTTGGAAATATAATTATTCAGAATAAGAATTCTGTTCTTATTTATACAGCTGCTACTTTTGACAGGTTTTCCTAATTATTTGTTTTTTTTTTACCTGCCAGATTGAAATCATACATGCATATGTAAATTTGGAAATCCTACATAACTGTCATGTCTTTGAAGATCTGTCACAAAAGTGCCACCTATAGTACAATACTTGCCTGTGTTGGTGTATACCTTCACACACATTCCTCATTTGTTTTCAAGGGCAATTGGCATTAAATATTGAAGGAGTAGTTACTTAATATACCTCTGTAAGAATAGAAGGTTTTAAAAAATAGCATAAAATTATTTACTTGGACTTTTTTTGTGGGGAGACAACGATTTTTAATGATCAGAAACTCAGACGTTTATATCGTAGTATGTGTTAATATTTAGTATGTTAGTATACATGTCTTTAGTAGCCACAGTAGACTCATTTACTAGAAATATTTAACAGTTATTTCCATGCAATCATATCCCTAAATCAACATTTAGTTTTTCATTAAGTATCTATGATATACCAGTTACCATACTGGGCCCTGGGGAAACTAACATAAATAAAACACATATCAGAATCTCCAAGTGACTAAAGTGCCATTCTACCAAAATGTGTCAAGTGTTAAAATACCACCTTTCAGATATTCATGTTAAATTTAAGGGCATTGAAGAGTTATTTGTTAACCTCTTGCAGTAATTTTTATTTTTTATGAGTTTCCCATGCTTTTTAAATACATTTTACCTAAAATATTTACCAATATATGTATTATATGTGTGTTTGTGTCAATTCGCTTAACGTTTGTGAACATTACTTAGTTTACCCATCAGTTAAGGAGGATCTTAATTTGAATTTTTATTATTATAATAGAAACGCAGGCTATGCATAAGATTACACTTGAACAATACTGTACCTAAAGGCTAAGTTGGATAAAATTTAGAGTTCTTCAACAGAAGATTATAGAGAAATATGCTCCGATTTTTTTTATCAGACACAAGTGATTGCTTATAAAATGGTTTATACACCCTAAATTCATAGTGATTAGAAGTTAACCCTTATGTTACTTTAGGATAATATTTGAATACTGAAATCATCACACTAATGGTTAATAAAATGTCAGACTTCAAAATGTTATTAACATTTTGGAGATTTTTTTAATTTGTAGTTTCATGAATTAGATAACATGAATCAAAACATTCCTTAACAATTTTTTAACATTGAAAATATGGGGCATTACAGTATGTGTACAATATAAAAAGAATAATGTAAAACATAAATTAGATTTGTTATACACATAGTAAATATTAGTAATATGATTAATATTTAATTTTAAGGAGGTAGTATTTATTTTCCTAGTAATTTGTCTTATAATGGAATTTATATTTTATTTTAAAAATTTGTTAGGGTAAAATTTCATTTTTATATAACTTGTCTTCTGATTAAGGATATTTACAAAGTAATTTTTTAAATGTTATTTATATATTTTTACCAAATTATATAAAATCTTCCGTGGTGAGTAGATTCACCTTTCCCTCTCCGTTTTTCTATTGCTTAGCCAGGGTAAAATGATGATAATGACAAAAAAGTGAACTACTTCATTTTTAATATGATGCTTAACAAGGTACTGAGAGTAACTTGACTATAAGAAGCATCTCTTGTCCTTTAGCTGGATGTGAAGCTCTGCACTATAAAGACAAAATAAATCAATTTGACACTCTCTTCCTATTACCTAAACCTCCTTGAATCGATCAGAAAGTAGAGTTGCTTCCTAGATCACTTCATCTGATTAAGTAAGTGAAAACATGATTTGTGTTCAAATTTCTCATATTCCATTAATTTTCTCTGTATTTAAAACCACAATATTTATTAAGTAATACCAATTTTAATTTAAAAATAACATTTTATCTTCTTTATAAGCTTTATTTCTGTACTGAGCATTTAGGTGAATATAAAGCATAATCTTATTTCATATGTAAGTGACCATGTCTATCAATTACAGTGGTTAGTAGCCACCAGGGGTCCATTTATTCGAAGATTACTCTGTTTTAGCTAATAGTACTGTATAGCCTAAAAGTGTTGATTTATTTCTCAGATCATGTTTCCAAAACTAATCAGAGACTAAAGTAATTGATTAAAGCAAAATATGGTTCGCATACAAGAGTCTAGTGAACTCATTTTACTACAAAGATTGTGTGAATTGATCTTTTTTTTTTTCCAGGATACTTAGGAAAAATTAAATAAACAAGCAAAACAGTAGTCTGACTCATTACTATCACTGAATTTCTTAATTTGAATGCATTGACTGTAAAATCCCCTGAGTTGTATGTGAATACAGGTTAACATACCTGAGCAGAAAAATATCGGCTTAAGAAAAGTCATAGCCTAAAATTAGTTGAACTTCCATCAGTATTGTTCACAAACTGTAAAAGTAAATATTGTTCTTATAGAAAGGGATGAATTGAAAGTTTTTTAGAAAGTTTGAGTGAACTTTATCGAAAATATTAAAAACTTTGTTAAATAAGAGAAACTGGATGATTTACAAAGTATGTTTCTAAAATACCTTTCACCTAGATAAAATTCATTTGCAGGGGTAAGCTGTTCATGGTTGTAAAGGGGCAGGAGTTTGTAATCACATGCCTTCTTATTACCTATAAGTATAAAAACAACCTAAAGTGTCATTTTATAATACATTTACAAATCAGAAAAAATCATGTGTAATTAGTCATTATGATTAGTACTCAAAGTAGAAAGATAAAATGTCATTGATATGTATTGATCATCTAAGTATTGTTTGCTCTGGGTTTGGGATAAAAGTGTATCTAAAAACTTTTTCATGCACGAAAGTTATACAGTGTTCTTTAAGGGTCTCTTTAAAGTAGAAGTAACATGAATAAAATGGTTTTATTTCGATTTTCCTAAGAGGAAAAAATACATATCTAGGGGACAAGACAAAATTAATGTTTCCATTACATCTTTTATTTTTTTTTTATATTTTCAAGCTTTTCTGTATGGAATTTGTATTACTTTCATGTTACAAAATTAAATATTAAGAAAAATATTAGAGTAGAATCCTTCTGTTTCTTCACTCATTATTGCCAGCATAAACTAGTACAAAAGGCATTATGTATTTCTTGTATTTCCTTCTCCTAAGATCTTTCCCCATCAGAGGCACCACATCTCAGTCAGTCTCTACCTTTATTCACACACCCGAGTACTTCAGGGTACATACTGCATTTGTCCCAGATGGCAAGAGAATGGATTGTACTTTATACTGTACATCAACCAGACTCCAGCAGTAATAGAAGTTAGCAGTAATAGAAGTTTCTTCTTTGTGTTTGACTCAACATTTTTTGGGAGCGTAAATTGATAGAGATCAGTACATATAGTTAAGTAATCAAAATGGGTTGGCTTTGCCTAAAGTACAATATAATCCAACTAAATTTATAAAGAAGGATTAAGTTGTTTATGCATCTACCATGTTCTTTTCTAAAATAAAAAAATATGTATTTGAAGTGTGCAAAATAATTTGATATACTACGTCTACAGCATTTTGATCAACTTATAATTTCATTAGACTGGGGAAGTGACATTTGAGCCAAATTCTAGGGAGAAAAAATGTAGAAGTATGGAAGGGGAAGAATTGCATTCTAGGTATAGAGAACTGCCTTGGCAGTGATCTGGAAAGGAAATGAGCTTGACACATTTGAAGAACGGAGTCCTGTGTGACTGGAGTTCACTGAAAAACAAGAGAGTAGCACAGTGGGCAGTCTGAAAGATGGCTAGGAACCAGATCCCACAGAGAAGAAAAGGAGTCATGGTAATGAGTTGTGTTTTAGTAATATTCTAGGTAAAATGGGAAGCTTTTGAGAGATTTTAACCAATTTTCATTTTAAGAACATTATGGCTGATGAGCAAAGAAATGATTGGAAGATGGCAAGAATAGAATTAGGGGTCTGTTGCAGTTGTTCAGGAGAGGGGTTATGGTGGCCTGGCCTAGAGTGGTGGTAGCAGAAATGGGGAAAAGAAGACGGATTTGAGATACATTTTGGAAGTAGAATTTGTGGGACCATCTTATCTTTACAAAGAAATAAGTGTAGATATTCAGCATTTATATCTTTTTTTTTTTTATTACCAAGGGGCCCAAACAAATTTTTCATTACTCCCCATAAAAATTACCTTGCCATATAATTACTGATACTTGACAGGGACAGGAGGGGTGATTATATGATATTCTTGGGGGCAGGAATGAGGGAAGGAACATACTTTCCACTAAGCAATAGTAAATTGCATGTCATTTAACAAATTTCTTTGACCAGTTAATTATCAATTGTTTGAATTCCCTTTTAATAATATTATATAGGTGCTGTTATTAAATATATAGAATCATAAAAAGTCTTAACAGTCCTATATATTTAGTCTGTATTTAGAAAATTCATACTCTGGAGAAGCTTCATTTAAACATTTCCAAATATTCTTAAATATATATTCAAACATAGTAAATCTTAAATTTTACTTTACTGCTTAAAATTTTCTGAAAAAAAGGCTACTGTTACAGTTATTTGCTTTCAGTAAACATTTTGACTTATGTAATATACAGCCTCAGTTTTCAATGATAAATATTATAACTGAAAGGAAACATCCACTCTTTAAAAGATATTTATTGAAGGCCTTCTGTTTGATAGGGTGTTTACTTGCCATCTATAATGGATAAAGGAGAAGTTTCCCTTCCAAAGAATATGACCCAATGAGGAGTTTCCAGTCTCTTTCCAGATCTGGCAGGAACATTTTGTTTCCTTAAAATGAGGTACAAAAGCGATTAGAAAAACTTTGAAAACACGTTTGTTATGTGATAAGGTATAGCAGTACTGACAATAAACCCTCATAGAACATGTATATATCATTTATTTGAAAGTGATATCTAAGATTACATTTTATCTCAAAATGAGTCACTCGATAATCATTAAGCATCTCGCTTGTGTCAGGAATTATGCTAGGTTCTGAGGCTACATTGATGATTATAGTACAGTCTCTGTTCTTTAGAAGCTCAGTCTGCACTGTTGATGTTGTATATCTTTGAATCATCTTTAATTACTTGGTGATTTTTATAAGATGAAGAATTTTATAGTAAATGAGATTATGAGGGAGAGAGGGAAGGGAATAAAATACTATCAACCTTTTTACACATTTTACTTGTAAAATTGCTTCACAAGAATCTTCTAATGTTTTATGATGGGTATATATTTAATTATATAAGAAAAAGCATAAATATACATCTTAAAAATATATTCATGGTATAAAAACATATTTCATATACCTAATGGCTTTCCACAGACTGACATGTGGAGTGAGCTTTTGTTCAAGCTGGCATATTTTGTTTTTTTAAGGTGGACTAATTATTGAAAACTGTAATTTATGTTGAAGATGCCAGTTTTCAGTTTCAAATAGAAGCAAGCATACCTTTTAATTGAACTTTGAGTGAGAATTAAGGTTAAAGTGTGTATTTTCAGTCCATGTCCTGAAAAATACTTCAGCTACTTTCCTAGGATACTGCTGAGTCCTCTAACTGTTGGCCTGTTTGATGACCTGTACTTGCATAAAATTGAAAAGTCATCACTCTTCCTCATATTTCCTTTCATAACTTCAGGTGTAAAAGTCATACTTACTTTTTGATCATAGGAGATACAAGATAATATCTCCTTAAAAATTTGATATTCAGGGGGTGGAAATAATGTTATTTTTATCTTGTAATGTTAGATATCTTTGTGGATCTCTGGAGCTGATAAAAAGTAAGCATATGTGTAAATATAGATGTAACTTATTTATTATGCTAATTTACAAGTAACATAAGACTAGGATAATTATATATTCTTTCAGGTTGTACTGTAATATGATACTTATATTTTGTGGTACATGAGCATCGCAATGAGAAACACGTTCTAGTACATAAAGTGTAATATGTAGAATAAAGATAAAACACTTGTCCACAATTAAAAAAATGATCAAATGGAAATTTTCCTACCTATGATAATTATTAATAGGTATATTTTAACTAAGTTAATCAATAGAAATATTTTGTGTATTTAGAAATGAAAAGGTATTACATTAGTATGTATTCCAAGTAAGAATTATCAAAACTAATTGAAATTGCCCTGAAATTTGAGTTGAATTATATTTTAATATCACCTTAGTTTTTACTTTAAAAGGCAGGAATTTTTTTGTTATGTTGCTGAGAGATGATACTTTAATATTGTTGAATATAATATAAATTAAATGTATAGAGAATTAAAATGAACAATGTGTGCTATTCTAAAAATTGATAGCTTAGACAATGACATTTATTTTTAAATATGATTCAGTAGTTACATAGTTTATACAGACACCAAAATGAAAGAAAAATAGGGATAGAAGAGAGAGATGAATTATGGCTCTATTTAAAAAATAAACCTGTTGGTTAAGGAATCTTTCATTATACATCTCTCATAAAGTTCCGACTTAGATTCCTTAATCTCAGCAAGTATAGAAGTGCCCATTGATGACAAACAGTCTTAGCTAAAACCTAAACCCAAAACTACAAATTTCCCTCCACACTACCTCTGAATTTAAAGTATGCTTAGATAATGTTTATCTTGTGAATGCAAGTGAAAATAAGTAGTAGCTGCCATTAAGTGTGACAGGAAAGAGCTGAGCAAACTAGTAGCTAGCATTGCAAAAATCATGAGAGTTTTGTCAATTTTCAAAATTAAGTAAAATTTCTATATTGGTCCACTTGTTAATAATTAGTATGTCTCAACAGCAACAAAAAGACAAGTGGATAATAGGACAATTTTAGGATACTAGAAAATTTAATGAGGAAAGTTCACCCTTAACTTAGCTATTTTTCACACATAATTTAGTGAGGAAGCAGTCAGGAAGAGATCTCAATTTTTATCTTGAAAAGAAACCCAAAATTTCAGAAGTATATATTATTGTTAAAACATATTGCTTAGTATAGTTCAAAGTAAGTAAAAATTAACATGCTCCAATTTTATTGTTATATTTATGATACTATATTAGAGCAAAAAGGTATCTGTAGTAGATGCAATAACTTACTATCTTACAGTGTTATAGTATAATAATTTCATTTTATAGGTTAAAAAAACTGTAGTTGACCAAGGTTATTAAAAGCATCAGTTTGGTTCTTTGTTTAATAAAAATTAAATGTGTAAGAATCTTTATAATACTCACTAGTTTAGGATCAGAAATCTATATATGTATGCGTTGTTTTTTAGATTTTCCAGAGCCCTATTACCTAGTAAAGCAGAATTAAAATATAAGAATTTATTTTAAAGATTAGTATTCCAAAGTTTTAATATGCTTATTAAGGCTAAATGAAGCTTTTTTTCCCCTAAAAATGTAGTGAAGCCTTAAAATCAGATGAAATTGTTAGCCTGTTTCTATAATAAAGTCATCAGATACTTTTTGATTGGAATATAGCTGTTGTTACCTTTGGATTTTTTATTTGTTCATTTATATTTTTATTACTTAGATATATATGGTTTATTTTTTTGTAGAATTCTCAAACTAGTTCAACAATAAGGGTACATTCATCCAATTTTTAAATGAAATATATTGATAACTCTTATGTTTTTTTTCCACTGTGCTGGGCACATGAAATACAAAGGCAGGTTATTGCCAGGAACTTCTGAGAGCCTAAGATCTAGTTAGGCCATTTATATGTTATTGAATAAGTGAAGCATTAATTTATATATCAAGGTTATATGGATTAGCTGTTGCATAGATAAGTTCACATCTATGAACTATTGTATACAGAGATGAAAAGATAAAAGTACTGCCTTAAGGGTCTATGGATTGATATATGGAAACATTGAAAATAAATATTCATTCCCTATATTGGCCATGACTTTATGTGACTGCTAGAAATGAGATAAGTTAAGATCTGCCTCCTGACCTTAAGGACAATGTTATGAAATTGAAGAGAAATACCAGACAGTTAAACATTAGTGATCTATTATTGCAAATATAAAATGAAGGGAAATAACATCAAGTTTTACGAATAAATGAGTCACACATGGAAAATAAAAATGAGCTTCACATTTATCAGTTTTCATCATCATGAATATATGAAGTTATTAAGAGAATTAAAATGAGTAGCTCCTCCAGAGATCTCAATTCTTTAAAAAAAAATTAATGTTTATTTTTGAGAGAGAGAGAGAGAGCAAGCAAGTGAGCATGAGCAGGGCAAGGGGCAGAGAGAGAGGGAGACACAGAATCCGAAGCAGGCTTCAGGCTCTGAGCTGTCAGCACAGAGCCCGATGCAGGGCTTGAATCCAGGAGCATGAGATCATGACCTGAGCCGAAGTCGGACGCCCAACTGACTGAGCCAAAGTGCCCCAGAGACTTCAATTTTTAAGTTACTTTGAATAGTTATTATGCACTTAAAGATTAAGATTTATTCTACATACAAATGCAAAGTAAATATCCAAGTAATATCTTACATTGAGCATAAAACTTTTAAGTTAAGTGGTACAACTTGGCTTTTTCAATAGAGTTTTATCAGGTTCTTTAAGAAATATATTTAGTGATGGTGGCTGCTTTTATAAAACCGACAAAATCTAAATTTTAATGAATTACTATGATTTTGTCTACTGAATATTTTATCTTTAGATGAAGGCAAAATTGGAAATACCTGTATGGTTTATATTATATTTAATTTAAAGATTAAAAATCTTTTTGTAGGTTCGTTCCATCTCCTAGTATGTTAATTACTTGTTTTATTATATAATTCTTTTCCCTAACTCTATTAAATATTTGTTTTTAGCAGTGTTTCATAACTTTGAAATTGCTTTAATATCTAAAGAAATTAGGTAAATTGCTGTTTTATTGATTTCATATTTGAACAATGTGCCTGTAGAAACACATAGAAATAGAAATTGCTGCCAGAACATGGTATTTTTAAACAGAGAAAAATCAATAGCAGATTATCCATGATTAGCTGTTGACATTTAGATTTGTATATTTAGAATGTCAAAATCTCTGAAAACTGTCAATTTAGTTTCTAAATTACAACAGTATTCTCAAATATAACATTTTATTTTTTTATCTTTTTAAGTTTATTTATTTATTTTGAGAGAGAGAGAGAGTGGGGGAGGGACAGAGAGAAAGGGAGAGAGAGAATCCTAAGCGGGCTCCACGGTGTCAGCACAGAGCCCAATGTGGGGCTTGATCCCATTAACTGTGAGATCATGACCTGAGCCAAAATCAAGAGTTGTCTGCTTAACCGACTGAACCACCAAAGCACCCTTCAAATCTAACGTCTTGTGGTTCACATCTTCCCTCCAACATAAAGGTGTACTTATAAAAAAACAATTAATTGAAATAATTATAGATCTTTTGACAAACTGGACTTTAATTAATTAAAAAATTAGAGATCTGCCAATAAGCCTAATGGATTACTCATATCTTTGCATGCATCTACGTTTGTTGTTATTATTATTACAATATGCTAGTATAGGCATTATTTCTATCTTGTGAAAATAAATGTATTTATAAGGCATATTATAATTGGATTAATATATTCTCCTTTAACCATTATACAATACCTGGAATATGGTTATTGCTATGTCATAAAAATTATTTTGATTCTATGCCAGAGTATATATCATATATCATAAGTCTTTATGCTATATCATAAAAATTATTTTGATTCTATGCCAGAGTATATATCATATATCATAAGTCTTCAAAGTATTTTCACCCACAGGAGATGAACCTAGGCTAGGCTGACCTAGGCTGTCAGAATGTAACTTGTTGCCGGACTTTACTAGACTGATGATTTTTTTGAGGTTTAGTATCTTAATTATATAAGATTATGATTTTATAAACACTATACCACACACACACACACACACACACACACACACACACACACACACACAC
>NC_064810.1:43994616-43995184 GCF_023721935.1 Panthera uncia
CACACACACACACACACACACACACACACACACACACACACACACACACTACTTATACATGGATCCCATTCTCCAAATACACCAGTAGCTTAGTGGAAAGGTCTATCCCTGATGTGGCACTAGAATTTACAAAGCTTATATGGTACCTGTAAAGATAATGAAAAATCAGAGAAATTTCCTTTTTAATATGTTTGTCACTGATATATATTAATTCTCCAAGTCCAAGATTATTCTGTTAAGTGCAGTTGCTCTCAACTTCCAATTTAAAAACATGCACTTAATTCTTTCAGTGTAAAAGTAGCAACTATTCCATGTGAAGTGGCTATTTTTAATTTATTTCTTTTAGCTATTAAATTGGAATGATTATGATTTTTGCTTTTGTTACGTATAAATTCTTTTTTTTTTTGACTATTTTATTTATTTATTTATTTATTTATTTTTTTAAATTTTTTTAATATATGAAATTTACTGTCAAATTGGTTTCCATACAACACCCAGTGCTCATCCCAAAAGGTGCCCTTCCTCAATACCCATCACCCACCCCGCCCCCCCCCCCCCCCCCCCCCCA